>NC_056726.1:709484472-709581972 GCF_019279795.1 Protopterus annectens
TGTTCCAAGCACAACCTTGACAACTGGATGGGTAACTGTAAATTCATCCCATCGGGGGCACCTATGTCCCTCATGGACAGGGACAATTGGTGTTGATCACAGAATCACTCTGCTAATGACCATCTAAATATGGTCAATAAGGATACTCAAGTTTTTATACAGCTAGGCTTGTAAAGGCCATAAAGTCATTAGCCTAGTAACCTCCTATGAACCTATGAAATCACTGGGATGATCTGAGGAAAGAAATTAGTAAATAATGTCATACATTTGTGCGTCAGACTTTATATCCTTTAGAAAATGTATTTAAATACATAACCTCTTATTCTAGCAACTTTCTAAGTATGTAATGGCAATATGTAAAATCTTTACCTATTTTGGGGCCTTTGTACCCCCATTATGTCAGGCTTTGTCCAGATTTCTTGGGCTATGAGGTTGAGAGGTTTGCTGCATACTGCAGAGAAAAGCGGTGCTCAATGTATATGCAGATGAAGATTATAACAGGAATAAAAGTTATTGGACAATTTAAACAGCAGTACATCGTACACAGCACACCACTCATCCGTCACAGTACTATTATTCTGACAACTAGGGCTACTATCCAAAGAGAAAGCCATTCTCTGCTTATTTTTAATACTTGTACTGGTCATCCCAGTCACACTGGTGATCACTGTAACACAGTATTATAAAACACATGCATATAAGCATGTAAATATAGTTTGCATAGATTAGCAAAATACATACACATACGTTGTATACACAGATATATGCAGACATCAGAAACAAGGAATTGTACTGATTTTTTAGAGTCCAAATGGCACATAGCCACCCCTCCTGCTGTGGTTTAGGTGGTTTACCTTTCTCAGTGTACCTGTCTTTAAACTACACAAACCGATTAACATGCAGCACATAGACAAATGCTAATGTAACATTCAGAGTACTAAGATTAATGAGATGTAAGTATCTGTGATATTCAGGGCTACAGAATAAATTTCCCTTTCTAGACAGAGGCACAGTATACTAACCTCAAAAAAGGGCATAGCAAAATTAATTTAAAATGGGTGGCGAAAGCCAAACACACTCTGGCTAGGCTTATAAATGCCCTAGGGCAGATAGCCTAGTATGAACCTATGAACCTAAACTGTGTACCATAAGTTATTGTAGCAGTCAATGTCTTTTGTTTAACCTAATACTCTGCTTTGGAATGCATTACATTTCAACAGTGTAGTATGACAGAGATGCTGCAGTGGTGGTGCTGCGGTAGCGTTGTCGCCTCACAGTAAGACGTCCCATTCGATTTTCAGCTAGAGCGTCTTCTGTGTGGAGACATGCGTGAATGGGTGTACCTTCATTGAAGGTTGTGCGTCAGGGCCAGCAACTCAGCACGTAAAAATCTACTGCCAATTATTAGCGGACCGGAGTTCCGCTGTGGCGACCCCTAATCGGGAAAAGCTGAAAGACACAAGTGTAGTATGACAGACTTAGAAGAATGTCCCTGATTGTATACCATGCACTTAATTCATTAAGTCATGTTCTGAGAGAGCTAAATAGAAAACAATGGGGCATGCCATCATTATAGTATAATACTCAGTAGAGACAAAGAGGTTCTCACACATCAAGGTATGACTGCATACAATCTCTCTTTATTCCTTCTGCAATGAATGCAGTGTACATTATAGATATAAAGAAAACCTTTTATGTATTAATTTCTCAGTCCACACTTTGTTATATAAGATGACTAATGATATAGCTGCAGTGTACACCCATAAGCACAGTTTCTTTTTGCTGTTCTCTATGCCTAAGCTTTGTGACCATGCTACAATGTGCATTTTTCACATTACTGACAGCCATCTTTAAAATGAGTACAGACCAGTCTGTAGACAGCATTGTCACCATACAGCTCCTGCTTTGGTGCATAAGTGAATCTGACTCTCCACCTTAATACCCAATCTACAAACATGAAACTGATAAACAACTATGAATATGCTAATGCATATACAAATATATGTTCTCACTACATACTTTAAACTCCTAAAAAATCCACAATTCTGTCTTACTCAAAACTGATTCTAACATGTTTTGTTTTGTTTCTTTTTTATGCTGATCAAAGCTGCATTATAAAACAATACCAAAATATTTATGTTTTATTTACTTTTACCTAATGCTTTTCCCGTCTCCCAACATTCGATAACTGATTTTTTAAGTAGTCAGTTTTTCCTTTATAGATTTCATTGCATCTGCAGACCACTGTAATTTACTTCATAATCTCAAAAATATATTCATATTTAACAGAAAAGAAATAAAGGTTTTACTTGTATGATGACAACTGGAACAAGAACTACATGGAAGAAACTGAAAAAAATATATTATCTTTTATCAAATCTTCTAATATTGGGTCTTTCTATATAATCTATTTTATCAAAACATTTGTACATCTTTGATGTAAATCATGGTACCAGTTTCATAGCAGGTATCAATTTACGTAGAAAAATGTGTTCTTCAAAAAAGTGAGTGGATCTCAATTTTAGCCAAATTAATTTCAAATATTATCAATCACAACACAGTGATGTTGATCACAGATCTCATGTATCCAGGTTTACAAGTCTCAGCTGACTCTTATAGAAACCCTGTGAACAACTGCTGCCATCCACAGAGTTTGCTAGAATAGGGTAGGGAAGTAGGGGGCAGAAGTAGATTATCAGGTGCACACAAAAACACTAAGGACAATTTAAATTTCCAGTCCATCTACCACATGCTTTGGAAATGGGGTGGAAACTGGAGTACCTGTAAAAAACCATGCAAACTCAGACCAATCATGCAGACTCTGCACAGAAGGCACCACAATAGTGAACTGGGCCAGAAAACCTACTTCCAGTAAAGCTACCCCACTGTAGCCCCCACAGAATGAGTACCAAAGCTAAATATATTACTAACCTTGACACTATGTAGCCTAGTGGTTTTAATTTAAGTATCATTTTATATTAACCTCTCTTATTCAGTCCAATTTCCCTCCAAGGCTTTACTTTTACATGTCCCCTTTGTTTCACATCATATAATTCATGTTTTAAAGTTATTTAGTTTCCTTTCTGTGATCACTTAGTTGTTTCTGTGATCCCTTATTATACACTAACTTCTTTTTACACTTTTCTCCTTGCACCCCCCCCCAAAATTCATATTTCATCCATCCTGCTGTCTGTCTGTCTATCTATCTATCTATCTATCTATCTATCTATCTATCTATCTATCTATCTCTCTACCTACCTACACATCATGGAAGTCAGTATGGGCAAAGATATTAGACTGTAAAACAGAGTGCAGTACTGGCTTCACTGTGCAGTACAGAATGCGCTCATAAAAGTCATTTGGCTGCTGCTTGCCACCCCCACCCCCCACTCCCCCCCCCCAAAAAAAACAGCAATAAGTGTGGCTACCTACAAACATTTAACTCCTTGTGGCTCTTTCTTGCAGCAGACAGGATTGAAATGTTTATGCATATCAATTTCACTACACAGAATGGAACAATATCCTGATTGCAGTCTGGCTGCTGGTTCAGTTATCCCCCAAAAAAGACAGTAGCAGGTAATGCTAACTACAAATGTTTAACACTTTGCATCTCCTTCCTGCCATGGATGGATACAAGTCTGTTCAACTCAGTTTTGTTGCAGTAATCTAGTGCTTACCATAGGTACTTTGATTGCTTTTAGGTATCTGCATTAAGTTTACAGACTTTAGCTGTTGTTTGTGGAACTCAACCCTAAATGTAGCACACAGTTGTGCTATTAAGGGCTAATAGTGGTAACTTTGTGGGTGTATGTGACAGAAATTCTGTTTAAGTCCTATACTGTAACTGTTAACATGTTTATTAAATATCTCAAGTGCTGGCTTCATGCTTTGCCTACATTCTTGATCTCTAGTGCCTTTACAGTGTTGTAAGGCATACATCATACACAAGTTACAGCTTGTGCATGGCATGCCTACGATGATTGTTTCCTGCAAATGGGTACTGGCCAGCTAATTTTGTTAGCGTTTTATTGTATATAGTGTAGACTACATTGTCCTTGGACTGCTCCTTTTTGGCATTTACTTCTCAGAAGACAAGGCCAATGTCAGTGGTCTCTGGCTTTCTAAATTTGCAGATGATTGCAAATTAGAAGCTTTCATTGAATCTCACACTGACACAAATGTTCTCCAGGAGCAGATAACACAGACAAACAACTGGTGTCAGAGCCATGGACTAAAACTAAATGCCAAGAAATACAGTATATAATAGTATACTTTGGGAAGTCATCCATCCCTGGTAACTATCATATTGACAACACACCGCTTAGAGTTGACCCAGTAGTCAGGGACTTAGGGGCACACATAGATAGTAATCTTTCATTTGACCATCATGTGTCTACAGTGGTGATGAAATCATTCTATGTTGTGTAACTTATAAATAAAGGTATGGCATCTAAGTCCAAGGAAGTCATTGTTCCACTGTATTTGGCATTCATCAGACCTATCATTGAGTACAAAGCCCCCTTTGGTATGTACCTAAACAGGCATATCCAACAGTTGGAATGTCCTCAGATGTCCATCACTAAAAGAATACAGGGCATAAGTAAAATGTCCTATGCAGACCGCCTCAAGACCCTATCCCTGTATTCTCTCTCCTACAGGCTTTTGAGGGGAGATCTGTGCCTGGCAAACAGGACATTGTCAGAGCCCACTATGACGGACCTCCTGCATATCCACAAAACAAACAACACTAGAATTACCCATTGAAAAGACATAAACCTTGCCTGTGATATAAATAGGACCTGCTGGAAAGATAGGTATATATCCCAGAGAGTACCCCATCTATGGAACTGGCTCCCCATCCATGTGATGCAGAGTTCCTCCCTAATCCAATTCAACTGCAACTTGGACAATTGGATGGAAAACCGGAAATAAATGGTTCATCTCTCATGTCCATGTTTACACTTATTGAGGGTATAAGAACTTGTCAGAGATTTGGGATGCATGGCTAGGCTTAAAAAGGCCCTTTTGGCCATTAACCTAGTAAACACCTATGAAGCTATATACTGTATGGTAATTTGCATATTTTTTATACTCACAAATATGTGCAATAATGAATGGTGGACACATTAACTAATGATCAATAATTCCTTTTTTGGTGCTTTTGTAAATTCATGGTACTGGCATAACATCTTTTGTTGCCCTAGGCTGTATACTTATTTAAAAGTAATAAAGATTATTGCCCTCCACCTCCATCAGCTGGAGGCAACTGGTTAGCACAGGTGCAGGTGTTAGGTAGTTCTATTTGCATGTCTGTGAAGGGTATTATGATTAACAGTTATGTCAGTTGGATTATAAGCATGTTTTTGCCTCTATATGCAAATATTCTATTTACAAAGGAAATATATTGTGGTGGGATGTCGCTTATGTGTTTGACTGAAATTCATTATAAGTTCAGCTACCCTTGTGGGCCATTTCAAGTCTGGCTAATTTTCCTTTCAAAGGTGAGAAACAAACTCTGTATCTTGTGATTGTGAGGTAAACACTTTAACTATCATACCAACCCAGATACTCCAGCTTATCTGGCAACTTACAATTCTGGTTAGATTAAACACCGAGTTAAAATAAACATTAAGGTCTATTTACAGCCCCCCTCCCCTTCCATTCCTGAAACAAAATAAAATAAAAAGTATCATTTAATTACAATTCCCCTTCTCTCCCATTCTTGAAAGAAATTTCATTTCAGCTAAGGCTTTGAGCAATCCATTTTACCTTGCGTTTATCATTCCCCCAAGAGCACACATGGAAGATTCTCCACTGGGACTGGACTCTGTCTCCAGATCCCAAACAAGACCCACTCTACATTGCTTTTGCTCCTTAGTTAATTTAATACTAAAACATCAATTTTAACCTTTATTTTCAGTTTCAGTGTACGTTAATAATCAAACATAGTGAAACCTGATACCAACGCAACTGTAAAAGTATTATTTCAACTCCAAGGTACATAGAATGTTTCCCAAAAGCAAATAAAATGGCAATATAATGCCTGGAGAAAAAACTGTTATCCTTATTTTGTAATATAGGTGGCTGGTGTTTGGGGAAGAACCTCATGTCCATAAACATAGTGCACTGATGTACACATGTAAATTATGCACTATGCTAAGTTTTCCACCATAGTCCATTAATGTGGACATGCATCTTATGCACCACATTTAGAAGTCTATGCACAATGATTAGATTGTACTGGTGGTTGTGAAGACATGCCTTTGTTTACTGTGGGCTGGTGATCAAGGAGTCAAAATCCTCACTACTGACACAGGTGACAGGCGGTCACTAAAAACAGGACAGAAATGGATTTACATAGTATTTCAAATGTAGCTCTCTGCATCCCACATAATTTCCCCCAAGGGCACACATGGAAGATGCTCCACTGGGATTGGACTCTCTGTCTCTCCAGATCCCAAACAAGGCCCATTTTGGATCACAGTGTCCCAATTCCAAGTACCTGGAACACACATTTGAATATCTGATTTTTCATAGGCACACACACATATACACCTTGGAAAGGCTGACACAGATTCACTAGCTGTGTCCTCTCTCTCCAGACCACAGAGTAGGTTGCCGCCACCAGCCAAATACTGTAAGGCTCTTACAAAGATGCAACCAAATTATACTGTGTCAAATTAATACTAATAAAAATGGTAGAGAGTGACCGAATCAGTAAGACTTTTCACAGTGGCCACAGTGACACTTAAATAAGCACAGGTACTCTCAAGATATTAAAAATATTCACTAAAAGACCAGACACAATGAAAAGGTATGAAAATATTTAATAACTGATATTAAAAATAGAAAACAGGAAAATACTTAATATTTAGTTACAATAAACATCAGAGTTTTCAGTCACAGGAAATATAAAATAACACAGTTGGATAGAATCTCAAATGCAGAAAAAGAAATAATACTAAACTGATCACACGGTACTTGTCCAAACTAAAGAGAAACTGTCCCTAGTTAACTCGCTTAGTATCACAAGGCAAGATGTACTGTTGAGATGCTCACTACCACAAGGCAAGATGAGATACTCCACACTACTGAACTGTCCAACTAACTACTGAACAACTATTACTGAACTGTGATAACTGACATAGATATTTTATATCAGATTCCAAAGAAAAACAAAAACAAACAAATTGCTGATGCTACCAGAGTTCTGTCCTTTAGCTGATTATATAATTATATCACATTTAGTCACCTGACTCTGGCACAGTTCACATTCAGAACTCTGTTAAGATTCTGCTGCAGCATTTTTAACATAAGCAACTTTTACAAATACATTTTTAATACATGCATCTGTACAAATTAATGTGACAGTCAAATGACATAAGATTATTTACAAAACTTTAGCCAGTCATGCTGGCATATGCCACACATGAACTATCTCACTTCTTCTGATACAGCTGGCAGTACCTCACAATATCACATTGGTATAGAGGGATAAGCCCTAACAATGAATCAGGTGATCTGGGTTCAGTTAGTGGACCAGGTGCTTTATAGTAGAGGTGGAGAGGACGTGATTTCCATCTTGGGGGAAACGTGTCCGAGATCATGACACCCAGGATGTGAGACATAGTCCCACATGCACTACTGCATTAGATCCTGTGTGGGGATAGGGACACTTGTGGGATGTTGTACTGAATGGGGCAGGGTCCATGGCTGAGGTGCATGTGGAGATATTCCCAAAATGTGGTGGGGCCATTTGCATGCTAACCCCTAATGATGGGATAAGAGCATACAAGGCATGGAGTATTACATGAAAACACTCTCCTGCAACATGAGGTTACCCTGAGTTCCTTGATTTTCTACAGACAACCAAAGGCCAGTAATGACTATATGGTACCTCAAAAATAAAAAATAAATAAAGAAAAACAACATTTTTATTCCAAATTTCATAAGCATTTTCATCTTGCACGGTGCAAAATTTCATCAGATAAAATACATCAGAAATACTCATCATTTAAATACTTAAAAGCATTACATGACAACAATTAGACCTAGTTAAGGTAATAGTACATAACTGACCAAAAAATCTGCTATTCTAAAATCAGTTACTGATACCATGAAATAAATATGAGGTTATCTCTTTAAGGCTTTAAATTTTAATAGGGGAGCAATGGTAATATAATTTTCCCATTGACCCCTGACATGAGTTGGGATTAGCCTCCAGGTGGCCTGACAGCAGCATTACTGGCCTTTGGTTGTCTGTAGAAAATGAAGGAACTCAGGGCAACCTCATGTTGCAGGAGAGTGTTTTCATGTAATACTCCATGCCTTGTCAACTGGTAAGAACTAAAAAAGGTAAAAAAAAAAATTTAAGTACCATAATTCATAACAATGGATCATGGTTCTGAAAGACAGAAAACAAAAGACTTTAACTGCCTAGAAATTGCACACATGCATGCATAATAATCAGCGGTGTACTATGCTTATAAGTGCTGGGTGGGATGAGGTAGTGTGTAACATAATGGTGTTACTCAGCACAATCAGAAACAGCAACTTAATAATGTGTAGTATAATATTGATAACTTCATATTGTACTTATTCCACTTCTACATGTTAACTCTATTGCTGGTGGGGATTTTCCTACTCTGCAAAAGAGTTTATTTATATGTTCTACTTCAGCAGTCATTTGCTGCTCAGCTGTATATGCTGAGCACTATTTCAGAAGGGAAGAGGAATTGCTGTTCTAACAAACTGTACAGCACCTTTTTGCATGTAGCTGCAGTCCTGTAAACTACACTGTTGGGATAAGCTCATACGCAGACTGTGCAATACTTGTAAATCTCATACAATCCTGAGTGAAGGAGCATGTGCATATGTACCCCATGTATGGTGTGCTGTAAAGACATAATGATGTAAGATTGCATATGGAGGTATGACCCCGATGAGTCATTATTTTTCTGAATCATATAGAGCGCAGTTCTATTGCATCGCAGCCCTACTCCATGGTGCACACAGTTTATGAATAGTGCCAATAGTAAGCAGTGAAAAGTCTAACAGTGAAATAAGTACATGGTGCCATTTTCTTTGAGCAGCAACAGTCTGAGCCTTAAGCTAGCACAATATCAGTTCCAGTGCTGAAGACAATATGATTAGAGAAAGAGCTTGGGAGACTGGATTCTTTCTAATCTACAGCATAGGTTCATAGGTTCATAGGTTAATAGGTTTATACTAGGCTATCTGCCCTAAGGCATTTATAAGCCTAGCCCAAATTTTTCTGGCTTACGCCACCCCTTATATGAAAAAATACTGTGCCCATTAGTTTGTTGTGCCTCTGTCCAGCAGTGACACAGAGATGATTCCCAGGATAAACCTACGATCTCCCATCCACAGGTCAAGATTTCTCTTGAACAGAGCCAGCGAGGTACTCTGCCTCACATGGACCGGGATTTTATTCCACAGCATAGGGAGTCTCTGAGTGATAAATCTATCCCTCCAGCATGTCCTATTTATATCCGTGCTAAGGTTTAAGTCGCTTGCTCTAGTGGTTTTGGTGGATTTGGATTTTTTGAGGTGGAGCATGTCCATTAATTCCGGGTTGGACATGGCCTTGTATGTCAGGCACATGTCACCTCTGAGCAGACGGTATGCAACTGAATAGAGCTGGAGTTTCTTCAATCTGGCAGCATATGACAGATTTTGGAGTCCCTTTATCCTTTTGGTGAGGAACTTTTGGGGTCTCTCCAATTGCTGCAGATGTCGGGTGAGATACATCCCGAATGGGGCATTGTACTCGATCATTGGTCTGATAAGTGAAGAGTAAAGGGGAACAATGACCTCACTAGATCTGGATGTGAATCCCTTCATGATCAGGTGGGCAATGTAGAAGGTCTTTCTAACCACTTTAGCAACGTGAGTGTCAAAAGAAAGGCCACTGTCAACCTGGGTCCCCAGGTCCCTGATAACCTCTTCTGTGCTTAGTAGATTGCCACCTATATGGTAGCTTGGGGTTACCTTGTTTTTCCCGAAGGGTATGACTATACATTTTTTGGCGTTTAACTTCAGGCCATGGCTCTGGCACCAGCTATCTGTTTCCGTGAGTCCCTTCTGAAGGATATCCGTGTCCGATGCACTTTCCACTATGGCGCCCAGTTTGCAGTCGTCTGCAAACTTTGTCAGCCAAAGTCCTCCCATGTTGGCCTGTACTTCTGAGAAGTAGATGCCGAAAAATAGGGGGCCAAGGACCGAGCCCTGTGGGACACCACTTGTGACCGGCTTGGAGTCTGACATAGCGCCAGCAACTCTAACCCTGTGGGTTCTGTCCTTACGCCAGTTTGCAACCCATCTTGTGACATATGGGTTTACATTTAAGCTGGTAAGTTTTTCTACAATACCTGAGTGGGGTATTGTGTTGAAGGCCTTTGCAAGGTCAAGGTAGGCTGTATGGACTGCATTTCCCTCATCAGTGGCCTTGGTGACTGTTTCGAAGAAGTTGACCAAGTTCAAAAGGCATGATCTGCCCTTGACGAAGCCAAACTGGGTCGGGTCCAATGTCTGCAAGTCCCCTATATCTTTGTTTATGAGCTCCATTATGATCCTCTCCATAGCTTTGCAGACTAGACTTGTTAGGCTTATGGGGCGGTAATTACCAGGGTCCGTAGAGGCACCGCCTTTGTGGAGTGGGACCACAGTTGCCGTACGCCACTCCTTGGGCATGTATCCTGTGGTAAGGCTGAGATTAAACAGCTGCCTTATGTGTGGGTTTAATTCCTCATTTAGCTCGTGTAGCACACAGCCGGGACACCATCCGGTCCCATTGATGCTGTGTTTTTAGCTTTAGAGAGAGCAGCTTTCACCTGCGCATTTGAGATGTCTGGGAGGCTACACTCTGCTGGGATAGTTATCTCTCCTTTAGGGGAGGGGGGTGAAGTTTGCACTGAACCTGTCTGCCAGTATGTTGGCAATGTCTGTGGGTTCAGTGATTTTTGTATCATTTTGGACTAATTCTGAGCATATCTGGGAGTTTCCACCCAGGTTCCTAACATAGCTGAAAAAGGCCTTATGATTGTCCTTTGAATCCATGGCAATTTTTCTCTCAAAATTGGCCTTAGTTGATTTTATGAGTGCTCGTATTTTTTTACAAATAATGATCAGGGGTGACTTCCCTTTTATGGATTTTGTTCTATCATGTAATAGCTTTCTCCTCTTATTGTAAAGTTTGTTAATGGCTGGGGTCCATCAGACTGGACATTTGCCCTTTGTGGAAAGAGTCTTGGTTTTATTTGGGATTGCCTGATCCATGCAGTCCTTGAGGTGTTCATAGAAGGCATTTGTAAGGGCTTCCGCAGCTTGGGTTGTGGTTTCCACTGGCTCAGGGGCCTTGAAGGATACTACACCAGTCTTGAGCAGTGTGAAGTTTGCTTTAGAGAAGTTCTTCACTGTGGTCTTTTTTGTTTGGGGTGGGGGCGGGATGTGGATTTCCAGTGAGATTAGTTTATGATCAGATCTCACCAATGAGGGATATACTTCCGGTGTGGAGCATTTTGTCCCCATGTTTGTGATAATGAGATCTAGTATATTTTCTCCTCTCATGGGAACAGTGACTAGCAGTTCCATGGCGTTTGAATTTATGAACTCCAGGAACCGTTGGGCTAGAAAGTTAGGGCTTGAGTAATGTTCCCAGTCTATATTCGGGTAGTTAAAGTCACCCAATATGATGGTGTTTGGAGATACATTTATACCCTCCAGTGTCTTCAGGAAGGCTGTGTGGGGTTCCTGAGTTTGAGAGGGTGGCCTGTAGCATGCTACAATTTGTAGAGCAGTTTTGCCTATGGTTAGTTGCACCTGGATGGTTTCCGAAGCTTCGTGCGTTGCCACCAACCTGGAGGTGTGGGTATCCTTTATGAATATGGATACACCCACTCCTTTTGTGGTGTGGTCCGGGTTTTGGGGCCGGAACGCATGATATGAGGTAAAACCTAATAGTGCCGGGGTGCTTTCAGGAGCCTTGAACCAGGTTTCAGTTACAGCACAGATATCAATGTTCTCCATACTGAGAAGAGCCTCGAGTGCGTGCATTTTGAGATTTAGACTTCTGGCATTGAGCAGCATTACCCTCAGTTTCTTCCCATTTTTGTTTTCTAGGGTGGTAGGTTTAGAATTTGAGCCTTGCCTAAAAAAGGCACTATGGGGGTGGCAAGAGCCTTAGCCAATATTCGGAATCCCAGGGGTGACAGGTGCAAGCCATCCCTTGCGAAGCAGCGTGGCTTGTCAAGCATGTCATCCCAGGCAGACAGACACTGGATCCCCTTTGAATGACACCAGACATTAAGCCAATTGTTAAAGCTGATCATCTTGTCTCTATATTGTGGCATCATTCTTGGTGAAGGAAGGATACTGCTCAGGGTCAGGGTCATACCTGCCTGGGCTACATAATCAGAGAGCTCCTCTATGTCTCTTTTCATGTAGTCCAGGGAGGTTCGTCTCAGGTCGTTCACACCAGCATGGACAATGACTGTGTCATATTTGTACTTGCCGTGGAGTGACCAGAGTGCTTGTGTTATGTGGCGGATTCTAGCACCGATAGGCAGCTTACTGTGACCCTCTCCTTGTTCAGCCTGGTGAGTGGGACGTCAGTGTGTCTGACTATGGAGTCACCTATGACAAGTATGTTTGGTGTTGTATTTGGCCTTAAGGGCTGTGACTGCTTTGCACACTGCTTTTGTGGTTTATGTGTTGCTTGTGGGTGTCTTGAGGTAGCAGTTGTTTGGGTGTCTGCTTTGGAGGCCTCTGCTGTTTAGGTAAATTTTTACTCAGAGCCTCCGAGTATGTCTTTGTGTGTTTATGTGTTTGATTCAGTGGTGTGGTAGCATTATGGTTTTGTGGTGTGTGTAGTTGCCTTCTCCTCCTGTCTGGTCTTGCCAGTCCTGAGTTGAGAGAGCTCAGCCTCCAGTTTGGCTAAATAGCTGCATCTCTCGCAAGTATTTGTGTTATGTGGGAGGAGGAGAGAGTTGTCTGTGTACATGAGGCAGTTATAACATTGCCTCAAGATTCCCAGATTCACCAGCTGGACCGGAGAGGAGATTGACAACTGACCTTTGGACATGCTAGAATAATATTGGGAATTCCTTAATAATTGAAAACAAGGGCCAGTGGGGAGTGAGGGTGTAGTGCTTTTAATTTTTAGTGCTGACTTATATAATTGCTTTAGTGAGCAAGTGCCAGGTAACTTGAGTGCAATGTGTTACAAGTAACTAAATGCAAAAACGACAAACAGTAACTTTCTTTCAAGTGAAACAAGGAACTAGTACAGTAAGCAATGCAGATATCACTAGTGATCCACAGAAGCTGAGAAGCGCGTATTAGGTGGAATTAGCTTCCAGGGAAATAACAAGCAAACAAACAACAAGCATATAAACAAAGCTAGATTCAGCAGGCCTGGATCTAGTCTATGCTACAGCAAACAAGGTGTACCAATTTCAGTAAGATACAGTTCAAATATTCAGGCACTATAAACCCTCAACCAGAAATTCCCAGCTCAGAAGGGCAGAGTCCAGCCTCTTCTCCCACAAGAGTGCAGACCACGAACCTTCTTAATGTAAAATAACTGGCCTGAAGCCCAAGTGCCTAAACCAGAACTAATACCCTTGGACACTGGGCTCTCAATCAGCAGTTCCCAACTTAGAAGAATGAAAGCTACCTGTCCTGCCACCACAGTGCTTGCCACAAACCTTCCTAATGTAAAACAACTGGTCCGAAGCCCAAGTGCTTATTCCAAAAGACTTAGAATGATAGCTACACTTTAATCAAGTTACAACCAAGCAGTAATAAATACAATTGAATACTTTAGAGAATGTCTGGATTAGTGTTCAAGTTACACAAACAAAGCTAGATCCAGCAGGCCCGAATCCAGTCTATGCCACAGCAAACAAGGGGCACTAACTTCGGTAAGAAGCAGTTCAGATATGCATGCACTATAAGCCTTTAACCAGAAATTCCCAGCTCAGAAGGGCAGAGTCCAGCCTCTCCTCCCACAAGAGTGCAGACCACGAACCCTCTTAATGTAAAATAACTGGCCTGAAAGCCCAAGTGCTTAAACCAGAATTAATACACTTTTAGAATAACAGACAGTGAGCCCTCAATCAGCAGTTCCCAACCTAGAAGGATGTAAGCTACCTGTTCTGCCACAACAGTGCAGACCACAAACCCTCTCAGTGCAAAACAACTGGTCTGAAGCCCAAGTGTTTAAACCAAAAGGCTTAGAATGAGTTACACCAAGCAGTAATAAATACAATTGAGTATTTTTAAGATGATGCAAAAGTAAAATGAAGTAGGTAGAAACATAAGTACAGTTAAAGCAGATAATTTTTTTTTTTTTTTTTATCTGAACAAGTGCTGAGATCAAAGAAACAGATTTGAGTGCTGAAACTAGAAAACTGGCTAGTTATAAGAAAAAAAAACAAGCTAGAAGGCTTCCCTCAAACACAGAAGGGCCTGGGGGCTCAGAAGCCTACAAATAGTCTATACCACTTAACAGGAAAGGCAGGAAATAAGCTTAATTTTTTTTTGTCTGTTTCTCAGATGTTCTCTTTGTACACAGTAGGAGTGCCTGAAATCAGAATATGATCTCACTGCACTCAGTTGAGTGAGCAAATGAGATGGGCCCAGAGGCAGGCTGAGGGGCGGGCAGTTTCAAGGCCACCAAGATTAACACCAAAACAAAAACAGGGAGGGTGGGTGAGAATAACTGAAGAGCAGAATAACTGCCACTTGAGTTAAATATTCCTTCAACACAGTTTAAATCAAATTAAATACTGTATTTAAAAAAAAAAAAGTGCAGATAAAGGTACTTAAATTCTCTTATATGTCCAGTTGAATATAACCAAGTTCTTAGCTGGCCAAAGCTGAGGTTTTTAAGCAATAAAAATTTCACAATGCACCACTTAAAAAGGCAAGGACAGGAAATCAAAGAATGTGGATACCTCCACACCTGTAATTACTAGCAAATAACACACTAGCTTCAGTTCAAGTTACTAAAGAGCAGAATAACCGCCACTTGAGTTAAATATTCCTTCAACACAGTTTAAATCAAATTAAATACTGTATTTTTTTTTAAAAAAAGTGCAGCATGTCAGACAAATATGCAGAACATTGGCTCCATATGGATCTTGCTAGGTCATCTGGCACCCTCTACAGTTCTGCAGGCTGATGTCTCTCTCAATATTGAAAAAAAAGGTCTTCCTGAAATTGAAGACCAAAAAAAAAAAATCTTCCACTTAGGAATGGTCAGCTGCCGGCTCCACTTGCTAACATAGCGAGCTTCAAGAATGCAGCATTAACATGTATTAAAGAAGCTCGAATATCACCTGCAGCTTACTGCACCTGGGCACCATCAGTAGCTGAAGATTTTGCCTCCTAATAGCTTACACCCAGGACAACTGCCCCCTTCACCCACTCTAGTTATGGCTCACAGGTACAACTTGGAGTGGAATATTTATTGAATAGTTTTAGAATCTTACTTACTTGTTGACCAGAATAAAAAGTATTACATGGACGATACAGTATGGTAAATATTGCCCTATACTTAGGTAGTGTATCACATAAATCACTGGGCTAGGCTTACAGGGTATGTTGATTATTCCCCTGTATGAAGGTCTCTGTCAAATGAAATGTGTATGTATATTGGGGAGGGACTTGCTTCCATGTTCATCTGAATAAAGGTGTCTTACATAAGGCACTTTGCAGAGTATTCCCCTATACTAAAGTAGTCTGTCAAATGAAATGCTTTGGACCAACTTCCTTTTGGCCAGAATGAAAGGTGCCAAATGCAAAACATGGCATGCTGAGTACTGCATATTGTACTCTGATTAGGTATTCTGACAGATGAATTGCTGAAGAGGTTACTTCATTGTTAGCCAAGCATTTACTTCACTGTTGGCCAGAAGAAAAAATTGCCAAATCTAAAAGTGAGGTCTGCTATAAGTGCCACATCCCAGACACTTAATGACCATTATTTTGAAGTCGGGGATTTGGGCATCATGTAGATTAGACGGGCTCACAATTAAACATGAATACATGTTTGGGAAAGGTGTTCCAGCTACATCTCACCCAGAAACAGTGACCACATTTAAGTGAGAGAAGTGCAGCAGCTGTAGAGAGAGAGAAAGAGTAGGAAGGTGTGTGTGTATGAGGAGGGTGGAGTTTTAGGGTTAGGAAGCAGGAGTGCAGTTAAGGGTTAGGGAGTGATTAGAGAATGTTTAAGGAGGTGGAAAGGGAGAGGAGGTTTAGGTTTAGAGAGAGAGAGAGAGAGACAAGGGGGTTATACAGTGGCCACTGAGTTTTTGCTTTAGAGAGAGAGAGAGAGAGAGATCATGGACTTTAGGTTTAATGAAGGAGGCGGAGAGTTAGCTTCAGGAACTGATTGGGGACTTAAAGTTTAGGGAGGAAGGAGTGGAGTTTTACATTTAGAGAGTAATCAGGAACTTCAGAGTTAGGGAGCAGAAGGCAAGTGCTATGGTTATAATTAGGAAATGGGAGGGAGTTTTAAGGTTAGCCTTAGAGCATGCAGTTCAGCACTGTCAGGGGGCAGAAAGTAATTATGTAGAATCAGGTTAGTGGGAGTTAGGGCACTTATCATTTAGTGCAGGTGCTGGGAAAAAAGATGTGTCACGCTATTAACAACACTGTAGTAGACCTGAAAAAGTGTCACAAGTATTGTCGTGTTATAATGTAGCATGCCAGATGAAATGTTAAGGTAGATGGTTAATTCCATGCCAGTTAGAATGAAAGGCACCAATATAAGGGACAGAGTGCTAAGCATTTTCCTTTACTAATATAGCTGATAACTAGTTGAGAGGATGCTTACTTCCATGGCAACCAGAAAGAAAGTTAACAAATGTAGAATATGGTGTACTTGGGTTGTGTGCCAAATGGAATATTAGAAGTTGGGCTCTGAAATGTTTACACCTTGTCAATTAGAAGGAATGATATCAGATGTAAAAGATGACATACTGAATACTGTTCTGTACTTACACAGTGTGGGAGATGAAATGTTAGGGGCTTACTTCCTTAATGGCTATAATGAGACATTACAAATGTAGAAAAAACATACAGAGTAGTTTAAACACTAGGCAATATGCCAGTAGAAATAACAACCCAAGGGGGGCATTTTATTCCTAACCATAAGGCCCAAGTGTATCTGACAAGTTTTGATACCCTGGGTTATTTTAAGGGGTGTATGTCACCTTGGGCATGGGTAGTCAAGCATTTATAGGCAGCATCTGTCTAATAGAGACACGGGTGCCAAGCCAGGGGTAAATTCTTGATTTTCCATCCACTGGTCCAAGTTACATTTGAATTGAGTTAGGGACGAACTCTGTCTCACATAGATGGGAAGCCTGTTTTAGTGAAGAGGTAGTCTCTGAGGCACACAATTGTCCCTACAACATGTCAAATTTATGTTGTAGACAAGGTTTAGGTCACCTGATTGGGTAATCCTGATGCTATTTTTTTGTAGATATATAAAAGATCCATATGAGTAGGATCAGATTATGGTTTGTAGGCCAAGCATAGATCACCTCGGAGTAGTCTGTAGGAGACTAAGTACAAGGATAGGGCTTTGAGGCAGTCCAAGTAGGACATGTTGTTTACACCCTGTATGTATTCATTTTGTGAGGAACTTTTGTGGATGCTCTATCTGTTGCATATGCCTGGTCAGTTTCATATTGAATGGGGCATTGTGTCTAATAATTGGATTGATGAGGGTCCAGTACAGCAGAACAATGACATCCATGGACCTAAATGCTGTACACTTGCTTATAAGTCAAAGCCAAAGTAAACTTTATTGTCATTCAATCTACACCACAGTGTAGCTGAATAAAATTGCATTGCTTTGTTCCCAGTTTAAAGACATACATACAGAAAGTATCTTAGTAAAAAGTAATTAGGCATCACAAGAAACATGACATAAAAATATAAATAGATAGAACAATGTATAGATATTGCACAGTGCATATTGCACGCTCTTGAATTTCTTTAATAGGGTATTGGTAAGAACAGGCAGTTAGAATCACACGTTCAATATGGACATCGACTATTTGTATTGCAGTCATGAACTGTGCAAATTAGTGAAATTATTAACTCCTAATCAGGCAGATATATACATTTCAAGGTAATTGGAGGGGATGAAGGATCTGTCCTTCTAGTTCACCTGTCGGTAGAGTTTAACAGTCTATTGGATAAGGAGAAAAAATAAGAAGTCATGTACTCACTATAACGTTCCATGTGAGTTGTTCCATCTCGCCTTCATTCTTTACTGATGGGTTCAGAGCCAATCCATGGGCTCTGGCATGGCCGTTTGCAAAGCTCAAGGTTTACCGGCAGCTCGAGACCAAGCCCCTTAGCCCATAATGCACTGCTGGAATTACCTCAGATCTTGTTTGCTGCGTGTACTATATCCATGTAAGAGAACTACCCTCCCACAGAAAGGAAGAAGAATTGAGTAACCAGAATGAGACCAGCCTCTAGGTCAACTATCAGCCAGGTGGGGGATGGAGGGAGGAACGTAAGAATGAAGGTGAGATGGAACAACTCACATGGAATGTTATGGTGAGTACATAACTTCTTAATGTGAAGTTGTTCAATCTCACCATTCATTCTTTACTGATGGGTAGAGTCCCTAGCACCTCAAACTCGGGTGGCTCACGGGAGTACATTCTTCAGTACCGTAGATCCAAAGGAAACCCTGTCCCTGGAGGCCTTATCAACTTTGTAATGAGTGATAAAAGTATGAGGTTTAGACCAAGTGGCTGCAGCACAAATGTTATCAAGGGGCAATTTGGCTTGGAATGCAGAAGATGTAGAAACTGCCCTGGTAGAATGAGCTTTAATCTTATGTAGCAAGGGCATATTAGCAGCTGAATAAACAAAGGTAATACAATCAGAAACCATTTTGAAAGCATTGTTTTAGAAACTGGTCTACTTTTTCTGCCTTCAGAGAATGATACAAAGAGCCTGTCTGATTTTCTGACATCTTTTGTTCTGTCCAAATAATATCTGAGCTGTTTGTGAACATCAAATTTATGCAGCATATACTCAAGGTTATTGGAATGGTTAGGGAAGAAGATTGGCAACTCAGTGACTTGGTTGACATTAGATTCTGAACAAACTTTGGGCAAAAAGGAGGGGTTTGTCCTAAGAGATACTCTATAAGCATGAAAAATCAAATAAGGAGGGCTGATAGATAAGGCTTGAAGTTCTGACATTCTGCAGGCAGAAGTAATAGCCACCAGAAATATAGTTTTCCATGACAAGAATTTGAGGTCACAAGATGATGCTAGTTCAAATGGGGGGAGAATTATATGAGATAGCATAAAGTTTAGATTCCAAGGAGAATAAGGAGTCTTCACTGGAGGCCTCATGTGAAAGGTTCCTTTGATAAAGGCCTTGGACAACTTGTAGGACATTATGTTTAGCCCGTCCACTCCGATATGAAAGGTAGATGTAGCAGCCAACTGGACCCAAAGTGTAGCAGCTGCAGCTCCTTTATTAAAGATCATAGTCAAAAATTCTAAAATGGACGTCAAGGCAGCATGATAAGGATCAATGTTCTGTTTAGAGGCCCATATGGAAAATCTCTTCCACTTACTAAGATATAATCTTCTGGTGGACGGCTTATGGGAAGACAAGAGGATCTGCCTTGTCTCATTAGAAAGGTCATGAAGCCTGGCTATGAGGGGAACTGGAGCAGCCAAGCTTTTAGCTTTAGTGACTGCAATGAAGGATGGAGGTCCCCCAACGAATGTGTCAGAAGGTCCGAAACTGGATCTACAATCCATGGATCCTCCAATAGATGATGAAGAAATGGGAACCAAATCTGCTGAGGCCAATGAGGGGCTATAAGAATGATAGTCCTTCCCAGCAACATTGTTTTCTGTAGGAGTCTGGGTATTAGAGAGATCGGGGGGAATGCATAGAGGAGACCCAGGGGCCAATTGTGTACAAGTGCATCTCTTGGGAGGTTCTCCCAGAGGGGGAATCAGGGCAAAGTAGCTTCTGCATTTCATGTCTATGTGACTGGCAAAAAGATCACAGCAAGGCTGGCCCCATTATGGAAAATCCTGTCCGCAATCTCTTGTTTGAGGGACCACTTGTGCGGCAACAAAATTGCCCTGCTCAGTTTGTCTGCTATCATGTTGGATCTCCCCGGGATGTGCATTGCCAACAGAAAGCGCTGGGAGGAGACAACCCACTGCCAATCTCTGAGGTCTTCTTGGCAAAGGGGGTAAGATTTGGTCCCACCTTGCTTGTTCAAGTAGCAGACTACTGACAGATTATCTGTTTGAATTGCAATCGGCCCTAGAAGAAGAGAGTCTTGGAAGTACTGCAACGCCAGAAGTACTGCTCTCATCTCCAGAACATTAATATGCAGATGTGACTCTTGATCCGTCCATGTGCCTTGGGCAGTCTTTCTCTGAAAATGCCCCCCACCCTATCAGGGAAGCGTCTGTGGTCACAGTGGTTACTGGAGGGGGTAATACAAATGGGCATCCTATGGTTACATGAAGAGACGTCAACCACCACTGGAGATCTCTCTTGCAAGAGTTTGTGATTAAAATCATATGACTCACTGGAAGTTCCTGATAGGACCACTGAGTGAACAGCAGCCATTGAAGAATCCGCATATGCATCCTTGCTAATGGTATGGGCAAGATCACTGCAGCCATCAAACCTAATACTTTTAAGACTTCTGCGGCTGGTGCTCTGTCCTTCAACACTAATGAACTGACATGCTGGTGAAGAATCCGTGTAGCAAGAAGAGAGCTAGCAAGTTAGGCTGGTGCTCGGCAAGTGAGCTAGATAGATGAACAAGTAAAAGAGCCAGCACCCAGGAGGATCCAAACAAAATAATCTTTATTTCCAACTGAAACTAGACCGGTTTCAGCGACAAGGCTTTCGTCAGTAGTACATTAAGCCATAGTGGTGGATCTTAGTCTTATATACTGTCCACTGGACAGTATATAAGACTAAGATCCACCACTATGGCTTAATGTACTACTGACGAAAGCCTTGTCGCTGAAACCGGTCTAGTTTCAGTTGGAAATAAAGATTATTTTGTTTGAATCCTCCTGGGTGCTGGCTCTTTTACTTGTTCATGCTGGCGAAGAAGAAAGACCCTCTTGATTGGTAGTCGTAGAGTGGTGGTTGAAGTGTCTAACTCTGCCCCTATAAAGGTGATATGCTGCAATGGTGACAAGGCAGATTTTTCTGAGTTGACTGTAATGCCTAAGTGATGGCAGAGTGTCAGAGTGTATTCCCTTGCCTAAATCAGTTGATGCCTGGTGGTGGAGGCTAGGAGCCAATTGTCTAGGTACGGAAATACCTGGAATCCTAGATGCCTCAGATGAGCCGTGACCACTGCCATGCATTTGGTGAACACTCTGCGGGCTGTAGTGAGACCAAAGGGCAGGGCTCGAAATTGATAATGATTGGCTCCCAACCAGACATGCAGATGATCTCTGGATGGCCTGGCCATTTTTATGTGGTAGTACACATCCTTGAGATCTATGGAGCACATCCAATTGTCTCTCCCTAAAAAGGGGAGTATAGACTGTAGCATGACCATCCGAATCTTCTCTTTCTTCACAAATTGGTTGAGTCTGCTGAGGTCCAAAATAAGTCTCCAGTCCCCTGTTTTCTTTGGAACCAAAAAGTTCTGGATCCTACTTGGTCTGCTGGGACTGGCTGGATTACTCTTTTTTCTAGCATCTTACAGACCTCTATAGTTGCTTGTTCCCTGTAACTGGGTGGAACATCCGGGATTCTCCTTGGGGGTGTGGGTGGAGTGGAGAACGGTATGAAATACCCTCTGGAAATAATACTTTGTACTCAACTGTCGTTTGTTATATCTTGCCAGGCATCTGGGACCACCGACTGCCTCCAGAGCAGGACAGTTGGGCCTCCTTTCAGGAGTGCTGATAGCGTTGACCAGAGAAGTGATCTCTGTCACCCTGGTGTTGTGGACCCTCTCTGCCACGAGGGTGACATCTTCTATTGTTACCCCCTACTCTGCCCCTAGAGGGGGGTTCACCATGTGTGTCCTGAAAGACTCCTTGGGCTTTTCAGAACCATATTTTCCCTCCCCATTGGCCTTTCAGGTAAGGCTGAGTAGAGGTGGAAAAATGGACTCTGACGGCAGACAGAGTCTTTTCCTCCTGCTCACACCTGGTGAGAGTTTCCTTCACTTTGGTCCCAAAGAGAGATGAGCCATCAAAAGGGGTGCTGACAAATGAAGACTTAAAGGGCTCCATGAAAGGACACAAGTGCATCCAGGAATGACTTCTTAGAGCAATTCCTGTACCTGCTGCCCTACTCATTCCATCGGCTGCATACAATATGAGACGCATGGATGAGTTCACAATGGAATTTAGGGTAGCAAGCTGAGCGGCAACTTTGTCAGAAGCCCCTTCAGCTACAGTACTCTGAAGAGTATCGCCCAACTCCTTAAGTAGATCTCTTTGTAGTTTGGTAAAATGGGTTAAATAGTTCAGGGAGTGCAAAAGTCGCTGAACTAAACATGCGTTTCCCATATTGATCTATGATCCTGGACTCTCTGTTAGGAGGATGGATCGACGAGGAAGTCTCAGGCATTTCCTTTTTGGTGGCTGCCACCACCACCATGGCATCAACAAGGACTCCTTTGGACAAAAAGGCTTTATCTACGAAGGCAGAAATGAACTTATTAGACCTCCGAGGGACAGGTTCCATGGACTCCGCTGACTCCCACTCCCTCCGAGAGACCAGCTGCAATGAGCTCATCGAAGGGCGGTGACACCCAAGAGGTGGAAGGTTGAGATTCAAAAGACTTCAGGAGAACTGACTCATCCTCAGTAGGACTTTTGGACTGCCAATCACCCCTCTGCCTAAGGATCTCAAGTATCTCCGCAAAGGAGATATCCTCAGAGGGGGATTGTGGGGACCCTTCTGACTCATCCAAGTCAGTGTCAGGATGTCAAAGACTCCTGTGGGGAGTCCAAGTGTCTCCACTTACACTATCTCTTCCAGGGGATCTCCTCAGTGGGAGCCTCTGGGGAGGTCTCAGAACAGCAAGGGGCACCCAGTGGGGCTACCTGAAGCTCAGGGTCTCTATGATTGGCCTAGATGATGGAGGCAGAAGCAGACACAGGCGCTTTGGGAAAAGAAGAAGCCAGACCTGGTGTCAAGGATGTCTTTGGGGAAAAGGCTCTCCTCATGACTTTGAAGGCATCACAGTTCCAATGAGAAGGAATTAACGGACCCAAAGGAACAGCCAGCCCCTCCCACACGGAGGCTGTGGGCTACCAGCCTGAGGTAGGAGCTGAGCTCATTTGAGCCAAGGACCCAAGAGGAAGAGTCAGCACTGACAAGTCAGTGCGACTATCCTCCCCAGACTCGACAGGAGAGTGTCAGCTCCCAGAGTCCCCAGTCGGCACCGAGGACATCAGAGTAGATGAAACAGATGACACTGGAGCAGGTCTCAGCTCTAAAGGCTCCAGGATCAGTAGGTTGGCCCCCTCCAACTCCAAACGTCCAGTACGGCTCGGAGGAGGAGCAGTCAAATCCGGGGTGCTGGTCTTCAGTTCCGATGCTAGGGTCAGAGCTGACAACAATTTATCAAGGTCTGGTTCCCATAAGAGCTTCTGCACCAATAAGTCCATATCCAAATCCGAGAGGCTAACAGAAGACCTGGAGGAGTGCACCGAAAGTGCCAATTGAAGGACTGGAGATGTAGGGCTAATAGAGACCGGCTCCAGAACTGTGGGCTGGCTCCGAAACGAGAAGACATTCGGCTCCGAAGGCTGTAGAGCCAATATCCCAGGTTCCTCCATTTTCTTAGACTTTTTAGACTCCCTGGAAACCTTGGAGTCTCCTGAAGACTTGGAACATTTGGAGGACTTGCTGGCCCCATCCTGGTCACTCAACGCTTTGGCAAAGGGATGCTTCAGCAAGCCTCGATCAACAAGCTTCCTTTTCCTCTCTAATAAAACCTTTGAGGAAAAGGACTGGCAGATACTGCAGGACACCTGCAAATGCACAGCACCTAAACAATAAATGCACTGAACGTGCCCATTGGTCAGAGACATCTTTTGCCTGCAGTCTGGACGTTTCTTAAATCCAGACTTTGGGTGTTTGTTCTTATCCTCAGACATCTTGCAAGAAAAACTTTATGCTTAACACTATAAACAAAGCCACACAAGCCTAAATACAGCCTAAAAGTTATATCACAAACTACACTTAGGCTCAAGTTAGCACACCTAAAATATAATACACACTCTAAACAATGGTCCGGAGAAAAAAGGGGCCAACACTAGCTAAATATATATATTACTACACTCTAGATATCTATACTATTGATGCAATAGCTATAATAATAGAGAAACACACATCCAAAGCAACTAGGCCAAACACGAGGCCACTACAACTATACTATATAGTAAAGGCACCAAGGGTAATGGTCTAATAGAAAAACTACAGTAACTATTATAAGACTAATCTAACTAAGAATTTGAAAAAGTTATACAATAACGTGTGAAAAAGTGACTTTTTTTGTTCAAAAAAGGCTCGAGCGAACTGGAATCATTGAGATCCGTGCCACGGCAAACTAGATCTGAGGTAATTCCAGCAGTGCATCATGGGATAAGGGGCTTGTTCCTGGTAAACCTTGAGCTTTGCAAACAGCCGTGTCATAGCCAATGGATCGGCTCCAAACCCATCAGTAAAGAATGAATGGCGACATTGAACAACTTCACATCTGTTGTTCAGCCTGGAAGTCTTGCAGTACATGCTTCTGCATCTTCTACCTGAGGAGAGGCAGGAGAACATGCCATTTGCATGATGAGTAAGGTCATTGGTTATCTTTCTGGCTCTTCCAATGCAGCAAGTCTAATGCAAGTCTTCGATAGGTGTAAGTGAAGAACCAACAATTTTCTCTGCTACCCTTGCAACTCACCTCAGAGCTCTAAAGCTGGAGGCATTAAAATTCTCATACCAGACTATTGTGTTGTTGGTTAGGATGGATTCAATGGTGCCCTTGTAGAATGCTTGGAGGATGGACTGCAATAAGTTTTCTTTTCTCAGTTTCCTTAGCAAGTGCAACAATTGCTGTGCTCTTTTGACAGTGTAATTGGTATAGTATGACTAGGACAAGTCCTCTGAGATGTGTATTCCCAGAAATGGCATGCTCTTGACCCTCTCCACTGATGCCCCTTTTATCTCTAGAGATTTATGTTCTTCCTGACACCTTCTAAAGTCCACAATCAGTTCATTGGTTTTGCTGACATTCAACGTTAAGTTGTTATCACACCAGCTTATCAGATGCTCCACCTCGCTTCTGTAGGCTGTTTACTCTCCATTACTGACTAGACCTATATTGTTGAAGGCAGAACTGAAGTCAGTGAAAAGCATTCTGGCATAGCAGTTCTTGCCATCCAAGTGAGTGCTAGAGATATGGCATCAGCTGTGCAGTGGTTCAGCCTGTATGCAAACTGCAGTGTATCCAAAGTTGCTGGTATGCTTGAGGTTATGTGGTTTTTAATCAGCCTTTGGAAACACTTCATTGCTGTCAAAGTCAGAGCAACTGGTCTGTAGTCATTTAGATGTCTTGGGTAACAGGATGATGGTCATCTTCTTAAAGCACTTTGGTACACTGGCAAGTTGCAGGGAAGTGTTGAAAATGTCCATGACCACTGATGCCACTTCTGACACAAAATTCACATGTTAATGGTAGTGGGGTAGTACCGACTTTAGATTGGTTTGGTTAAAGTCACCTGCAATTACCTGTGCAAACTTTGGGTTCCTGTTTTGGAGATCACTTTGGGCTGATACAGAGTAGGCAGTGCTTCATTGGTGTTTGCACTTGGTGGGATGCAGACTGCCATAATGCATACTCCATTAAACTCTCTTGGCAAGTAGTATGGCTGCATTTAACAGTCAAGAACTCAATATTCTCTGAACAGAATGAGGTAATCACTTTACAGTTACTGCACCGGCTGTTGTTTACATATATGCATACTCCCCCTCCACGAGATTTGCCACATAGTGATTTTATTCTGTCAGCTGTGAATAAAGTCATTCCCTCTTCATTTACTGTGATGTGATTGATATTGGGACTTAGCCACATTTCATTAAACATAAATAAACAACTGATTCTCACCTTGTTTTGTGAAGAGAGTTCCAGCCTTAAGTAATCCATTTCACTTTTTAGGGAGAACACATTAGCCAGTATGGAAGGCAGTGCAGGCCTGTGAGGATTAGCTTTTACTCTATTTGTAATTCCTGCTCTAGTTCCTCTTTTTCTCAGTCTTGCACATCATTTGCCCGGAGCAATAAATGTATAATTAGCCAGATGTTTACATTCCTGGCCATGTTCCAGCAAAATCCCAGCTTTATGAGTTCCTGAAGTATGTTTGGCCTTACAGGCCTCTCTACTAGTGGCTCATCATACAGACAGCATGGTGAGAACATAGATCTAATATCTAGCAAATTCACTGCATTGTAGCTTAGTAAACCTTCATTTTCTACCTCTGTAACTGATTTTCCTGAACTTTCTCATGAAAAACAAGACAAATAATGCACTTTTCTGATGGGATGCAAAGCAGCTGCTGCCACATAGGGTGCTGTCATTTTTTTATATTTTATTATTTTATATTTTTTTATATTTTATATATTTTTTTATTTTTAATACGTTTACATTTTTAATATATTTTTATATTTTTATATATTTTATATTTTTTTATATTTTATATTCTATTATTTTATATATATATATATATATATATATATATATATATATATATATATTTTTTTTTTTTTTTTTTTGGAAGTTGCACAATGCAGAAATATTTCCTTATTACCATAGACACTTAATGGTCAAAGGCCAGGTTACTGTCTATATGCATTCGTAAATCCCTGACCACTAGGTCTGCTCTTAGGGGTAGTTTCCTGAGGTAGCACTCTTCCCAAATGATACTAAGGACACTATTGTACACTAAGGACACTATTTCACATTTCTTGGCATTGACTTTTAGACTGTGTCTCTGGTACATGTTATTGGTCTGTATCAGGCCTTCCTGGAGGGTATTTATGTCTTTAGGGGAACTCTGTGACTGCACCTAGTTTGCAATCACCTGCAAACCTGGTCAGCCCTAGGCTCTTCATACTGGACTTGACTTCAAAAAGTAGATGCCAAAAAGTAGCAGCCTAGACACCAAAACTCGAGGGACTCCACTAGTGACTGGCTTTTTAGTGGATGTAGACTCTTCTGTCTTAAATGGGCTTGCCTTCCTAAATAAAGCTGGCAGCATAAATAAGAGAAGGGAAAAATGCTCATAATATGCTGGCTAATACTGGCTCATCCATAGCTTTTAGAGGAAAACTGGGTGTGTCCCACTGCAGGGTCATCCTTTGTGGGAAGACATAAGTGCCTGTCAAATGCCTGAAGACATGAACGTGCAAGTGCAAGCAAAGTGTGCTTGTACTCTAGCCAAACACTGTAGGTGTGTGGAAGTGTGCACCTGATCTGGAGACGGGTATAATGGGAATAGTACTGCATCTGCTGATCAACCTGGGCAGGGCAGTAGGAGCACTGGCAGCGATCCTAACATCTGCAGGATTATGACCAATATTGGCTTTTATCTTTCCCTACCGGCATCCCTCTGTTTGAAGCAATCACGGTAGGAGATACAGAGCAGCAAATCGGCCTGCTTGGAGACAAGAGGGGCAATAACATCATGGAGGAAGTGGAAGCCAAACAGATGGCAGTATTATTTTTTTCACTGACAATTCAATGTGAAATGACAAAATCACACTTTTAGGAGCACTTTTGAGTAGCAAAAATACAATTAGAACTATAAAATGTGAAGCCAAAGAGATATGGCTCAGTGAAACAGAAACTATTCTCATGTTATATTTCTTTACAGCTGGGTGTAGCAGTGTAAAATGTGAAAATATGCATTCATTCATTATTTGTATATTTATGGTTGTTAATCAAGCACACACACACACACACACACACACACACACACACACACACACACACACACACACACACACACACACATACACACACACACACACACACACACACACACACACACACACACACACACCCATGCGCATACATGCATACACACAGTGGCACATAGTAATTCATTATATTATCTGCATTTTCCCTTTATTAATTAGCCATTTATAAATAGTGTGCTATGTCAATCAACAAGATGTTATTTTCAAGGATTACATTTGATAGAAATATTTTTTCTCTTACATATAAAGCAAGTCAGCATTATCTGTGTCCGTGAAGCAAATAAAGCCTTAGTGAAAGTGAACTAAGTCCTTGAGCTGATATTTTTTATGATATGGTTCTAAATACAGAGGATTAAACTGAAATATTGCTTATGACAACTGTCTCATTGCTTTTTCTGTATTAATTTTATAACCTGAGATTTTCATGACTACAGTCCATGAAAATTTTATTTCTGCAAAAGAGGATTGCAAATGGTCATAGGGACCAAATTGTAGAAGCCTTTAACATAATTGAGAATGGGTCTTCTGCATACCTACGTTGAGATATTGTTATTTATTCCCCCACATTACTAGTACCATGTTTGACAACATCAGCAAAGTATATATGCAGATGACTGGTAAATTATGTATATTATGTCTAGGGAAAACAATCTTTGCTCTGTTCTCTTGGTGATAAAGGCAGCTCTAGAGGAATATGTGGGTTGGTGTAGGCATATAAAATCAATGAAAATATGTAAGACTGGAAATCCAGAGGGTTGTGTAATAGAACATTAACAAAGCATTCATAATGAGCCTGCTGTGAGTTTTCAAACTAAGGCAGCATTGGAACAGATGCTCAAAAAAAGAGAGGTATTTGTCTTATATCAAACTGTTCAAGCCTCTCTCTCTCTCACCATAACCTGAAGGTAAAGACCACTTGAAAAGTGTACAACAGTGTTAAAGAAAATACAAAGATCAGTTCACGCAAGGTTCAGCAAGGCATTCTTTATTACTTGCAGCAAGGAGAAAAAGCATGTAGGTACAAGGTTTGTCTGATTTTCAATAGCTCAGCCTGCTGTTTTTATACAGTTCTTTGCACGTACACAGCAGGTGCTTATCAGTTAATTGCTGACTTACAAAAACATCTCTCAGAATTTAGCTTGACCACAGGGCTTGCCCTGTCAAACCCAGTTTCTGAGTAATGGTCCTGTAACTGTCTCTTCCTAACACAAGATTTATCTGTTGCTAGTGTGAGGCCCCTATCTCAACATTCCACAGCAAGAACAACAGACTTTTAGGCGTCAGAAGCTTTTACAGAGACCACCAGTATTTACACATTTTACATAGAATAAATGTATTAACTCTTAACCCTTTAAGTGCAGAATTGTACACTATACTATTTGTACATTTCTCTAACATTTCCCCCCTTTTTAATACTTTATTCTTATTGTTTAATAAGTCTAAAACAAGTCCGTTTCATCTCATGACCATTTCCACCCAGGGCCTTGCAGTCAGAGAGTCATTCGGCTTAGGCTCAAGTAAACAATTTTTCCACCTCTAATTTTAGTAGTTCTTCATATTCAGTAGTTTGTTGGTACAAGATCTTTGAGACTGCAGCATCTATACTACTTTTTACTAGTCCACGCATGCAGGGGACACATCAGCATCCACAGAACATCAATATTGCTGCTCCAACGCAAATAGCGATCAACAGATTCATCGAGACACTGCCCCATCCCCCAAACCATCTCTGGAAAAAGTCTGTTAAAGGATTTTGACCTGGCTTGGTCAAGGCAGGTACTTGCTGAATCACTTCGATATGGCTATCTCCCATTGGCTGGGATAAATGAACAGCATTCCTCTTGGATTAATGCGCAAGTACCTCCTTTAGCCGCCAGGGTGAAATCGAGAGCCATACGATTTTAAAGCACTACTGCTCTCATAGCGGTCAGTTCATCTGTCACCAATTTTAAGGCGGAAAAGGTTGCATTGCTCAATGTTTCAAGCAGCTTGGACAACTTTCTCAGTTTCCAAATCGATTTTACCACTCCGTACTGAGGTAGTATGCTGGCCCATGATATGATGTCATCACCGAGAGCCATGTGCGACAGTCCTTTATCACTGACATGAGCCAGGTCATGGTGATATATCCATGATGCATCGATTCGGCCTACTGGACTGGCAGTTTTTTTAACTTCTCGAACATTTCGGATTTTCCCTTGAGGTAAAGTTAACGTGTGTCGTATAGCTGGAACTAGGTAGCCCAAAAAGCAGTTTCCGGACCACTTTCTTGGTAGCCATTTATATGCCTTTCTTCCACACACAAAATAACAATCTTCCACTTTAATGGTGATGCTGATAAACTCGAAGCGATCCCAAAAAGTCCTGCTGTCCTCGGAACATTTTCCAATAGACAGTTTCCATTTCCTGGACAAAGTTAGCTATAGAGTTTTTAACAAGTTTTCTTATAGATGAGACATTTGCCACACAACCCGAATTTTCTGCAGTGCAGTTATGGACCACTGTTTTGCTACAATGGCTCCACCCTACCCTAGTTTTATCAAGTTTTTGAAAACACACAGTTCCGTTTTGATGGAGGGACAGCTGTAAGGCAACCGCATTTGCAGATGCAATATTAGCCGTGTTGCTCAACAAGCTTGTCCATGTCTCGGTAACATTTAGTTTAGACACCACTAAAGGTAATCCTCCATGTGCAGTTGGTATAGCTGCACAGATCCAACAATTAGAAACATTAAGGGTATCTGCATATGCGTACTTGATAGCCTGATACGTGTTGAAAGCAGGATGCCATGCTGCATGCTTGCTAGGTTCAGTAAATGTGGCGGAAAAGAGAAATGGCCATAGCAGAAAAACAATGACCACAATAACAGTCAATGAGATTACCACACAATATTTTTGTGGAAAGGGATGTCGTTCCAGTGTTTTGTTTTCTTCGGTTTTCCCAAAAGGATGTAATTCAACTTTCTTTAGTGCAATCATGTTGCTTAATCTGGGTATTTTTATCTTATTCTCTGCCCTATAGGACCTTAGCACTGATGATTGCTTCACTGGGTTTGAGACGGATCAGTTTCTATTGATCTGAGCCCCCTTTGTAGCCAGACTTTTGTGCTTAGGGTCCTGATGGAGAGATAAGATCTTTACCCAATTCGAATTTCTTCACTAACTTGCAGTGTCAGATGGATCCACGAAGCTCGCTCTGCAATCTTGACTGTAGTTGGTGTTGAAAGAAGCACCTGGTAGGGACCTTCCCACTTCGGTGATGCCCAGTTCTTCTTCTTCACGATTTTGATTCACACCCAATCTCCTGGCATCACTGTCACTTCCGGCGTCTTAGTCTGCTCTGAACCTGAAACAGAATTAGACTGCAACAGATGTTTAGAATTTAACAGTTTCTTCATATATTCAGCTAATGTAAGATCAGCTTCCTGGTCTGAAGGCATGAGAGGTTTCCATTGGGGTGTACAATACGCCCTCCCATACAGTTTCTCATATGGGGTCAGCCCTTTTGCTGAGGGAACTGTTCTCATGTTCAACAGTGCCAGGGGTAAACAGTACAGCCAGGTTTTCCCAGTTTCAGCCATTAGTTTCCTCAGTTTACTTTTAAGTATACCATTATGTCTTTCGACCAACCCTGCAGACTGAGGATGATAAGCACAATTATTTTTTTAGAGAAATACCAAAAAACTTACTTAGCTGTTGTATAGTTTGGTTTACAAAGTGTGTTCCATTGTCACTATATATTCTCTCCGGAATTCCAAACCTAGGAACAATTTATTTCACAAGAATCTTTGCTACTGTAGCTGCATCTGGGTTCCTGGTTGGAAAAGCTTCCATCCACCTTGAGAACATATCTATAATGACAAGGCAGTACTTCTTATTTTCCCATTTATTTAATTCTATAAAATCCATACAAATGGTGTGAAATGGGTATGGAGGTGTGGGGAAACTCCCTTGACTTGGCCGTACTGCTCCTTGTGCATGATATTGATTGCAAATCTGACATGCTAAACAAAATTTTTTAGAGTAGTTTGAAAATCCATACGCAGTGAACACCTGGTTCACTATCTGTACCATTCCCCCTGTTGAGACATGGCACTGCCCATGGCTCAATAATGCTGCATAATGAAAAAGATTAGAAGGTAATATTGGTTTCCCTTCTTTTGAGATGTACAAACCGTCTCTGAAGACAGCCCCTGCTTTAACTAACGCCTTTTTTCTACCTGTGTGGTCAATGATTGCATTGTTTGTAGCATGTCCAAATTTAGACTTTCAGAGGGTTCTAAATCTTCTATAAGGTGTAAACAAGCTTCTGCGGCTGCTTGCTTTGCAGCAGCATCAACTCTTGAATTACCTTTTGAAATAACATCCTGCTGTTTTGTGTGAGCTGCACATTTGCAGATAGCTAAACACTGAGGTAATTGAATGGAGTTTAAAAGATCTAATATAAGCTGTGCATGATTTATGGGTTTATCAGTTGATGTAATCATACCTCAGTTTTTCCATTGCTGTGCAAACACATGCACCATGGAAAAAGCATATTGACTGTCAGTAAAAACATTTGCATGCTTACCTTTAGCTAAAGTACATGTACGAATGAGTGCAATCAATTCTGCCGCCTGTGCTGACAAATGTCATGGTAAGGGTTTTGCCTCGATAACCTCTGTGTCGGATACTACAGCATAGCCCACTAGGTTCTGTCCTGCTGGGTTCTTTTTACATGAGCCATCTACATAATATGTCAGATCAGCATCTGTTAAAGGTATATCTGTGAGGTCTTTCCTAGGTAATGTTGTCTGCTCGATCTCCTGCAGGCAGTGATGTGGAGTACCATCTACAGGAGTAGGGAGCAGAGTGGATAGATTTCAGGGTTGTGTACCATTCAATTGTCATGTGAGGCTAGCTCAGTAAAACAGTCATGCAGGAGAGATGTCTAGCTGGGGAAAGGTATGTCAGGATTGTGCACCGTTCAATTGTCATGTGAGGCTGGCTCAGTAAAACAGTCATGCAGGAGAGATGTCTAGCTGGGGAAAGGTATGCTACCTTTTCTTGTAACAAAATAATTGCTACTGCATGAGGGACCCTTAGGGTGAGTGGGTGAAACAAAACCACTGAGGCCGAAGCCTGTACTGCCATAGCAGTTGCAACAACCGCTTGAACACAATGGGGTAAGGACCATGCCACTGGATCTAACTGAGATGAATAATAAGCAATGGGACGTTGCTTATCCCCAAGTTGTTGTGTCAGGACTGATGTCATATAGCCGTGCTTACAGTCTACAGTTTGAAAAAAGCACTTGTGATAATTTGGTAACCCCAAGACAAAAGAAGACGCTATTAACTGTTTTAAATTACAAAATGCTAAATCCACCTCTGGTGTCCAAATCACCGGGTCTTGTGCTGCCATTGGCTTTTTGTATATGAGGTCAGACAAGGGTGCCACTTCCAAAGCATAGTTTGGAATCCAACTTCAACAGAAGTTAGTCGTACCCAAATAGGACATCATTTCCTTTTTGATAATGGGTTTAGGAGCCTGCAAAATAGCTATTTTTCTGTCCTCATCCAAGGTTCTACCTCCATCAAATATTATATAGCCCAAATATCGGACCTGCTTTTTCCAAAGCTGCAATTTTTCCTTGTTTACCTTGTGTCCCTCAGCAGCTAAAAATCGTAGCAATGCTAGCGTGTCTTCTCAGCAAGCTTGTAAAGTGGGGGCTGCTAATAAGATATCATCTACATAAAGCAGGATTTGACTATTTTTTGGTGGGCTAAATCTTGCTAAGTTACTTGACATCTCTTTTGAGAATATCGTGGGGCTCTCACAATAACCCTGTGGTAGTCCAGTGTATGTGTATCTTTTACCCTGATACGTAAATGCAAACCAAAATCTACTGTCCAGATGTATCGGAATTGAGAAAAATGCATTACTAATATCTACTACAGAAAAATATTTCTGATGGGGTTTTAACACATTTAAGAGTGTGTGTGGATCAGGTACCGTAGGTGCCCTAGGTATTACTGCCTCATTTACAGCCTGCAGGTCTTGAACCAAGCACCACTCTTCATTTGCTTCTTTAACTGAGAACAAAGGTGTGTTACATGGTGAATCAGGAGATTCAATTAACACACCACCTTTGAGGAGTGCAGCTATAATGGGATTTACCCCTGCCTCTGCATCTTTTCTCAATGGGTATTGACGTTTTTGAGGTCTAAATGTTGATTTTGGAGTAATCACCACTGGTCCTGCCATGTGAATAAGGCCTACATCTGATTTTCCTGTGGACCACAGTTTGTGTGGAATACCTTTCAGAGCATTCTCTTCCTCCTTTAACAGGAGTGTTTGTCAAATATTTTTGCAAAAATGCAGGTGTACTGCTGGCTTAGTTTGAGTTACCCAGTTCAATTTTTGTACCTGCACTCCCTGCTCTGAAAGTTCCTCCCTGGCCTGTTTTTCCCATCTGGTAATCTTCCTGCCCAACTCTACCCATTTTGTGTTTCTGTCTTTAGTGAGGCTCACATGTGGTAGGAGGTCAGATTTGTAAAGTGCTGTTATTTCTTTGAGCAGAGAGCAGCTGGCTATGCTATTTCCCATTGTGTCCCAGTATAGGTTACGTAACACTAGCCTTGCTGTGGGATATTTAAACAGCTTATCTCTATAGTCTTCATCTGGCCCTTGTGTGTCATGAAAATACAAGGTGCAGTGCAGTAATGGCTGCTTATTAATATCTAATGAGGGAAATTTAGTAATGGCCAAATCCATTAATTCCTTGGTTACAGTCCCTGAGCTGGTAGTAATCAGGTCCTGACTGTACCAGTAAAACATCTCACCTCTTGGCTGCACTACACAGGTATCATGCACTTCACAGATGTCAGTCTGTCATTGTGCTTGCATCCCTTGCATAGCCGGAACCACCGCTATGCCAAATAACTGCATTAAATCTCTGCCTAAGAGATTTATTGGGCATTTTGCAGACACTATAATTTTACTTCTCTGTGTCAACCCTGATATAGGATCTGTGATCATAATTTTGTGTGAGAGAGGCTCCCAGTATAGCTGCCCATTTGCAGCCTTAACAAATATATAATCCGAAGACCGTGTACAATCCGATAATTCGGAGGGAAGTATCAGGGTCTGTGAAGCCCCAGAATCACACAAAAAGCTAACCTCTCTTCCTTCCACTAAAATGGTGACTTCTGGCTTGATATCTGCTAAAAAGAGTTCCAAGCACAGAAGTGCCAAGTCCAATACCTCATCATTTTCATTTTCATTGTCATCCCCTCCACCATCCTGTGCTTCCTCTATTTTTACTTCTACATTACCATTTATCCTGTTTTGTATTGTAACCCTTCCCTGTGCTTCCTGACTATCATATAGTCAGTTATCACATTTTTGTTCATCTGTCCTTGTCCTATTATTTTTTTTGCAATCCCTTGCCATGTGACCTTTTTTCCCACATTTAAAACATTCTCCCCTCTTTTTACGTCCCTCAAAATCTTCTGACCATTGGTCAGACTGCCTACCTTCCCTATTTTTGCCCTTTTTTCCTGGATGTACCACATATACCTCAGCACCGTTTTCTAATGAAAATACCTGCATTTTATTTTTCTTTTTGCTATTAAAGTGCCTCTCAGCATGCCTTGATTGCTCAAGCAGTGGTTGCAATCTGCTTGTACGATGATCTGCCATGTGTTTTGTAATAAAACTACTAATAGGAGCGCTGCTCCCCTTTAGAAAGGCATTTTTTAACTGTTGTTCATAGGGGGAGTCTGCTGCTTGATTATCAGGGATTTGCATCCCACAATGATTATTAAAGCACTCTATGAGCCTAGCAAAATAGCAGTCAATTGACTAACCTTCTTGCTGGACACACTGATTAATACAGGCCCAGTCTGTCCGTGGTCGCCACTTTTCAGAAATTCGGTTTGTAAGCCCTGTCATCTGGGCATCTAATCCTATGCTGTTATGTGGAAGGGGTCTCTGCTGAGCGTCACAAGGGTTCCAATCACCACAGACCATGTGCCAGTCTGGACCTATAATTTGTCTTACCACTTTCTCTATCTTTTCTCCATTTAGGTTATAGCTTAGCCTCATAACTTGCAGGTCCTCCGAAAATTTTGGAAAGTTGACCCTAGGGTGAGGAATACCCTCAGTGGCCTTCCGAATATCTTCGGGACTCCGCGGTCTATATACTAAAAAAGTAGGGTCACGGTTATCTTGACCTGCTCTGGGATTAGGTACCTCAATAAGAGGACAGAGTTCTTCTTCCCCACTAGTCGTGGCCTGGGTTTCACTAAACAATCACCAGACTTCGAGATTTTTATCATCATCATCTGTGTTTTTTTGTTTTGGACCTAGTCCCTATTGGACCCCTAACTTTTACTAGCTTTATTTTTACAGAGTCCTCACCTCCTGTAACTACAGGACATAGAGGAGGCACTCTGTGTTGATTACTTGCCCCGTATGCTGGTGGGGGAGGGGGTGCTGAAGCTAGTACTAGGTGGTTATCCTCTCTATCTAAAAACATTGTTTTAGAGTTTTTTTCTTTCAGGTCTCTTCGATTTGCTTCCTCCAGCCATCTGTGTGCCTGGGGAATTCCTAATTGTCGCTGTTTTTTAACTTGCCCCTTGGAGTCTGCTTTTAATTGCTTTATCAATTTGAGAAGTGAAGATTTATCTAATTTTCCATCAAAATCATACTTAGTTACCCATTTTGAAAAATATCTAACATTATCTGTGTGCTGTACCTGCATATATTTACCATCTTCTGTTAATGGTGAGTCTTTTGATGTCTTTGCACCACAGTTATAATTACCCATTTGCTCACTACGTAGTTACCTTTAGTAATTTTATCTATTACCTTCAATTTTTTACATGTACCACGGATTTTGTTATAGTCTCTTCAGAATGACTGTCTAACCTTCTACTATCCTGTTCACCTAGTCTACGACAGAACTGCAGTTTTTTCTCTGTCCCTGACTGAATAAATACAGTCTAACAGAAATAAATGCAGTTTCCTGTCCCTGACTGAATGAAAATACAGTCTAACAGAAAGAAAATGCAGTTTTCCTGTCCTTAACTGAATAAATACAGTCTAACAGAAATAAATGCAGTTTCCTGTCCCTGACTGAATGAAAATACAGTCTAACAGAAATAAATGCAGTTTCCCTATCCCTGACTGAATAAAATACAGCCTAACAGAAATAAATGCACTTGCCTGTCCCTGACTGAATAAACCAGAATAGCAAAACTCACCTTACCTGAGCCTACGTGATTCACCACTGATTCGCAGATACCCGTCCTTCAATCGCAGATCAGAAGGTGATTGTCCTCTTTTGACGACAATTCAGTCAGAGGTCTTTATATTGCAGAAGAACTGATTTGGTTTCTTCCCTGTACGGTTTCAGCCACCTTGCCATCTGATCCGAGGTGAAGAGAGGGTCCCGGCTCGAAGGACCAATCTGTTAGAGAAAATACAAAGATCAATTCATGTAAGGTTCAGCAAGGCATTCTTTATTACTTGTAGCAAGGAGACAAAGCATGTAAGTACAAGGTTTGTCTGATTTTCAATAGCTCAGCCTGCTGTTTTTATACAGTTCTTTGCATGTACACAGCAGGTGCTTATTAGTTAATTGCTGACTTACAAAAACATCTCTCATAATTTAGCTTGACCACAGGGCTTGCCCTGTCAAACCCAGTTTCTGAGTAATGGTCCTGTAACTATCTCTTCCTAACACATTTATCTGTTGCTAGTGTGAGGCCCCTATCTCAACATTGCACAGCAAGAACAACAGACATTTAGGTGTCAGCAGCTTTTACAGAGACCACCAGTATTTACACATTTTACATAGAATAAATCTATTAACTCTTAACCCTTTAACTGCAGAATTGTACACTATACTATTTGTACATTTCTCTAACAAACAGACGTATCACCTTGAAATCATTTATAAAGGCTTACTCTTGGTTTAATTGAATCAAACTTTGTTGGTCAAAACACTATTAATATGTTAAGTACACATCTGCTCTATGAGGCAGTACCTCACATTATCAAATGATGACCCACCAAATAAATATTCACTGAAGCACTAGTCAAACAAAAAAAGGAGGTGTTAAAAATTAAGATTTTCCTTTATAAACTAGGGCTGTTTCTGATGCTAACTATAACTGAAGTACAATGATTTTAGTATGACGGGCTTGGTGATACATAACCCATTCACTGATATTTTTTCTGTTAACTGCTTTCTCAGTTATTTTTCTGTGTTCTACAGAGGATGGAAGTCTTCATCGTTGTGTGCATACCTATTAATGAAAGTTTGACATTCATAATCAAAATGCTAAATTCTGACCTTGTGTTATGTAACCTTATATAACATACTAAAAGAAGCACCACCCTAGAAAAATTAATTTTCTTCAAGTACATCATACAGCTTTAGGCAACAAAAATGGCTGCACGTTGAAGGTTAAAGTGTACTTGGGGTGTAACGACTACTTTTCCAACAATCTTTAAGTGCAAAAATTACTATTTTCAAATGAGGACACTGCAGGAAAAATTCCCATTTCCTCAAGATGCAACAGTGTTGGGGTGATTATATTAATAAGGAGGTACAAGGTCATGCAATTCTGCAAGGTGATGTGAAATGATTTTCTCCCGACATGAAAGAATCTAAGCTCCTACTAGTTTTGATCATTATACCGAACGCTTGTTAAAGGCTCTCAGTTGATAATGTATCAGTAGAATCATAAACAGGCATAGTATAATATATAACAGGCCTTCTTCCCAAACCTTGGAACAAGGGGTTAGACCAAGACAATATGAGCTTTAAACAGAAGTAGGATCAGGCAGACCTCTCATCTGTTCCTATTTTGGAGGAATGCCCCTATTTTCTGGCCTGTTTTACACATGCACATAATGTGCCTATTTTTGTAAGTGTGCCCCTATTTTCAGGATTGATTTACACTTTCACACAATTTTATGAATCACCCTCATTATATTTGATTGTCAGAAGTTATCTAGTTCACAGAAAACCTCACTACATGACCACCATACTAGAGGCCTCAATAATTAAAGAAAGCGGACACACATCTTACATCTCCCTTTTTCAGAAACAAAAATAAACGATCTTGTATAGTAGAATTTTGCAGTGTAGTTTATTAAATTCCACAGATTTTAAACTGCCTCTTTGACAATGTGCTTATATTTCCCCATCTTTTTGTCACTTTATCATTTTTAAGCCAGTGTTTGAGTAGTATCCCACTTTTCTACTGGAAGTGGGAAGAGTTACGTGCTAACTGGAATTCAAATGAGATGCTAATTAAATGTCCAAATGTTTGTCTGGCTGTACCTAATTTTCAGTGGCCTTTGTACATTTTCAACATCTTCAGACTGAGAGGTATGGGGTGAGGCCATTTTCTCAGCTCATCCCTCTTGTCATTTAACCATGGACTACCTAAATTACAAGCCAGATAAAATGTTACTATAAAACTGGTAGTTTCTTATTATATTATGCAATGTGTTTAAATGGGGGGTGTAAAAGATAAGCAGTTTTAGAGACTGAAGTATACAAGTTAATTCTGAACTATCCATGGCATATAAAATGGGTGAGGAAAAATAAAACAAAGCATATCAAAAGTCAATGAACTGGCTGCAATATTATGCTGTTGAACATTTGTGATAGATGAAACTGTATTTAGTTCTGCAGTTCAAATTACAGACACTTGGACCAGATGACTGGAATTCCTTACTGATTCCCTGGATGGGACGCATCCATCATATATCAATGAGTAATTTATGGAAATGCTATTAACAGGCTCATATAAAGAGATGGAAAGGTGCAACAGTTGGGAAAGGTTTAGCTAGCTGTTGTGATCTCTTTTTAATTTCTCTAAGTCTTTTGGGTTTCTAATACCATGATAGGAATGGACCCCATTACTAAGTCAAACTATGATTAAAGTTCATGAAATTAGTATTGTTTCAATCTTTGATGTTAGCCAGAAGTGCTCTTTGCAGCACCCCACAATGTCCCAGTAATGACCCCTTCTGCAATTCATACGGATTTACATGTATCGGTAACATATATAAGTACAACTGTAAATTCTTTTTTATAAGACCCATTGTTCATATGACTATTGGAACTGTCTAGGTGTCCTTCTTCCATACTACCCTCATTTCTGCCTGCAAATCCTGGTATTTTATAACTTTGTGTCTCTGTAAGTAAGACACTGTAGTCACTAGATATAGCAATTTCAATAACCAATGCTACTTTTGTCTTCTTTTCATGGACTACTATATCTTGTTTTCTCACATTTGTTTTTTGAAGCATTGGTAATGGGTAATCCCATGTGATATAAACTTCATCATTTTCTGTAATGCTTTGTGGCTAATGTTTCCGGTGTTTTTCAGTTACTTCAATAGTACAATGTTTGCACAATCCCCAACTCAACAGTCTTGCCACATTATTATGTTGTTCATGTATACAGTCTTTCTGCCATTTGTATATCACAACAAGAAGCAAGATGTGCAACTGTTTCCAGTTCTGTTTTACAAAACCTACATTTGTTTGTTTCTCCTGCATGTTCAATGGACTTTGTAAACCAAAGTGTGTAAACAAAAGTGTACACAGTTCACTATCTTGGGCCTCCAATAGTAACCATTCGTCTTTTGGTTTAAATTCACCTCTCCTTAACAATTGCTGGGTCCGATCCTGATCAACATGAGGTTGTTCCAACAATTTATTATACTTACAACTATATTTATGCATTTGCCACATTTCTTGCCTTCTGATCTGATCCTTCACCTTATAGTCTTTCTTTTATTTTTTGGCGCATTCAGTTGCTGCCTGATTTTTATGTACTTCTGGTTTGATTTAATTTCCTCAACTGACATCAATATGCTACTGCTAAACTAAGCAGGGCAATCATCTTAGACTTATTGTCCTCATTTTATAAAACTTTCACTATGCTTGGGTCTTGTGAGGTCAGCACATATGTAGGTATGCAGTCCTATGATTGCAGAGCTATACATGTAATCAATTTCGAGGAGGCCCATACCTCCTTCAGAACAGAAAATATATAGTCCTGGTATACACAGGTTTTTATAAATCATTTGATAAGCATTAAGCATCCTTCTTATTTTCCTGTCCAACCGATCCAACACCTTCATCCCAAACCTGTAAGTTAGGACAGGAACATCAAATTGGTTTATAGCTTGGACTTTGCCCCTAGATTTCCACGCTGTTTTCAGTATTAACTTCAGTCTTCTAAAATATTCCTTACTAAGTTTTTTTATCATTTGTTCGTGTTTTATTGTTGATTCTTCATCAGTTCCCAAATATTTATACACTTCCTCTTGCTCAAGTTCTTTTATATCACATTCCCGTCCCAAACTGGTATTTTCTTGGTGTTGCAGCTTTCCTGCTTTTAAGGTTGCTTTTGCACAGTTATCAAGACTAAATGACATTTTTATATCATCTGAAAAAGTTTTGACCACTTGCAGTTGTGCTTTCAGTTCCTCATCTGGTGAACTATACAGTTTTAAACCATCCACAAAAAGATGAGAAGTCATTACACTTTGTTGTCTTCTGGGACCCAAATTGTAGCCATGACCTAATCTGTTAAGTAAACAGCTTAATTGGTTAAGGGCAAGACAAAGAGCAGTGGTGACAAAGAGTCACCCTGGTATATCCCCCTTTGCATTTTTATCCCTGGAATAATAATTTTGTCTTTTATCATGGTTTAACTGCAAAGTGGTTTGTCACTGTTTCATAGTCACTGTAATGTAATCTATGGCTAATTCCATAAAATCAAATAACACTGCTGGCGACTCCCTCTTCACCAATTCAGTAGGTAGGAAATGGAATCTACTTCCTAGCAACATAACAACCATTGCATCATTACCTCTTTTCAAACTAAACATTAAACTTCACTTCCAAAATCACTGGCTGTGCACCTGTAGTAAACCTGATTAATCCTTCCACTACTTAGACTCTACTTCAATACTATCTCCTACTTCTTACTTACTCTATCATCCACCTGGCTTTCCTCTTCTTCTGCCACTTGTTTTTCCTACTACTTCTTTGCTTATAGACTGGCTTCTAGCTCTCTTTGCTTGCTGACTATCTTACTTGCTCTCCTTCCCACACCTACCTCTTCTAATTTCTCATATTCTTAGCTCTCATTCACATACTTCCTACCTTATCTTTATCTCTCAAAGTATATTTTTTGAACTTTATATGATGTCTTTGAGTTTAACTGTGTGTGGTAGTATTTATTTCATTTAGTTATCTTTATCAGACTTAGTATATTATAGTTAAATAAGTATTTTTTGTGACTGTAACTATGTGAGTCAGTATTAAACTCACTAGTAATAATGAGTAACTGTAGAGTTGTTAGTTTCTGTCTTTTAAAACTTTCTTTAAAACACTACTATGTTTGCCTTAATGTATTCTCTGTGGAGCTTTTCTCCCCGGGCCTCTACTGAAAATGGAAATATCTCCAGTTAGACTAGCCCGGTCAACAAATGTAAAATAAATAAAATAAATAAAAATAAAAATAATCGATCAGTGTAGGATGTATCTTATACATTTTAAGTACTCTTTAAACCATGAATGTGGGATATAATTAAATGTTTTGCTTTGTAGTCTATCCATGCCATACTTAGATTCATCCACTTTTTACAGTTCTCCATTATGACTTAAACAACAAATGATCCTTTCTTCCATATGAGTCTCTTTTGTTACCCTTTGATTCTATTGCCATGATTGAGTTTTCTTCTAAATGACTATAAACGCTGTCAGCATGACTGGCAGTGTATATTTTATATGTTGTCAGAAAGCAGGTTATCGGTCTATAATTTCTAGGCTAGCTTGCAGGTTCACTCTTAAGTAGGAGTACTGTTTTTGTTGTTGTTAACCAGGTTAGTGTCTGTTTCAGGATGCACAGACAAATAATTCTTACTCATGGCTAAATCTTGATGTGAAGATGTTGTTACTATTAGCCAAATATTAGGTACTGCACCTGACCCTGGGGTTTTCCAATTAGGAGTTTTTCTTAACTTTGTTTTAATCTTTCTGGCTGTTACTTCATCCCATTTCATATCCTGTATATTTGAACTTCTTATTCTTTCTTTTACTTCATCTATCTTTTCAGCATCTTTGCTGTGCTCCACAGGATCTTCATAGATATTTTTCCAAGATATATATATCTTCATTTTGGGTCATCAATAAATTGCTTATTTTGTACTTTTGCTTTATATTTATCTGCATACCTTCTAAGTTTTCCTACCTGTGCTGATATTTTTAGTTTATTATAGATCTTGATCTGTTCTGATACTGTGCATTGCTTTTATCACGGCTATCTTTCTGTGTATTTTTGTTGATCTTTTCTCTCTTCTATACTCTTCTAACAGTAACACCTCTTGCCTTAATTGCTTTATAGTTTTGTCTGTTCGATACTTCCATGATGGCATTTGATTTCTCCCCTTCCTTTCTCTTACGGCCTGTGTTTTTGTGGTAAGACTATATCTGTTATTAATTTAGCTGCACAATAATATACCATATTTACTTCTATAATATTGCATGAATCTCTATGAACAGTCCTAATTACTGTGTTCATTTGTGTTATCAAACTGTTTGGGTTTTATTGGCTTTCTGTAATCTGTTTCTTTCATTGATCTTAATAGGTCTGTCCATCCCTATTAAATCAACTCTTCTCTTAGATCATTTTCTTCTAAACTGAAGGCACATTCTTTGTTCTCCATTTCCTGTGGCCATTCTACAGAAAGTTCCAGAGCATATTCCTGTGCCACATTCTCTTCAGTTTCATCCTGTGTCATCTGTTGCCCTTTCATATGGGAACCCACTGTCTATAACTCCACAACACTTACTGTGTCAAGAGTTGCTACATTTTCATGTTCCTTTCCTTGCTGTGCAACAACAACTGAACTTCTGTAGTGGTTTTCTCTGGAAGGCTCCAAAGTATCTTCTTATGGTAACTGATCAGATGTTTCCTGCTCCACTTGCTTCTCCTTAATTTGGGGATCCATTGTTCTATCCTGCTATGACATTATCAAAATTATATTTTCTACACTAAATCATTCACTACACAGGTAATCCGTAACCTCATTTTCTGTTTCTTTAATTTTGCCATTACTAATCCTCTTTTCTACTTTTCCTGTTTGTTTTCTTATTTTTGTATAGTAAAATGTTCCATATCTGGATGCCTTTGCCTGTATTTCTCTTCAGATATCGTTGGTGCTGCTCTTTTTGTATTGATCAGTTTTGCTTTCTCATTTGCATAAATATTGCACCATATTAAATCTCTTTCTCTTTCCCATGTCCATATTCGTTCTTCAGTTGTCTCCTGTTCCTCCTGTTTCTCCTTATTTGGGGACTCATTGTTCCATCATGCTGTGATATAACCTGTGTTAGACTTTCTAAACGTAACCTTCACTTTGCAGGAATTCCCTAACTTCAGCTTCTATTGTTTTTAACTTCTACTTTACTAATCTTCTGTTCTACATTCCCTCTTCACAATCTTATTTTTTGTATTGTGAAATTTTCCATATCTAGATGACTTTGCCTGTATTTTTGAATATCTTTGGTTCTGCTTTTTTGCATTGATTAATTTGGCTTTCTCCTTTGCATAACTATTACACCATATCAGATCTCTCTTTTTTCCCCAAGTCCATATTTCTTTCTTATACCTTTCAAAACATCTCTAAATTTTGTTCTTTATTGTTGCACTTCCTCAATCACTTATTCTTCCACACAGACCAAGGTTTCCTGGTCTATATAATATTTTTTTATAAATCTGTTGTATTAATGAACCATTTTTTTATTTGAAGCTACTGACAGATTTTCTTGTGCAAGTACTTTTCTTTTCTCTAATTTCTCTCTCAATCTTTTTGTGTGTTTTCTGTCTGGAAATTCTTGGCTTCTTGAATAATAAAACAATGCATCATTTCTTTCTTATCCTCAATGGTCCACTTCATCATCTTTATGGCTCTTATCTGGCCTATCAATGTTTGTGATTGTTGTTGACTACTACTTCCTTCTACAATGGGGGGGGGGCATCCTCCCCCTGGGACTAGCCTGACCCCATTGTTGGAATGTTTCTGTCGTAAGGATTCTACACTGTCATTGTTTCCATTGCTGGCACCAGTGCACCTACCAAGACTGAGCACTTTATTTATCCTGGGTCTTGTGCACCCAGCTATTTTTTTTCTATTTTCTAACTTGTTACTGTCTATGATATATGCTAAATAAAATACAGTCTACATATCAATGTTGTCTTGGTGAGATTTTGTGAAAAACATGGTCCACCTTGTGAAGGTACTCACAAAGACTTGAAGATTAATTAATTTCCAGCAATACTACTCTCCTTTACTTGGTGATTTATCATCTCTCCATCCAGACCCATATTCTGCAATGTTGTTCAGCCTCTGACACTGTAATCAATGCTTCCTTCTTTCACCCTGACTGTTATGGATATGATGAAGAAAAATGACTCACAGGCATCTTAGAAAATGTGTTAACAACACCTACTGTTTAATCCAACAAGATAAAGAGAATTTGCAGAGTAAAGAAATAATGTGGCCCTTTTTGTCAAGTAGTATTACACTAAGCCAGTTAACAATAGTTTTTCTGCATTCTGAGTACCCTTAAGTTGTCTGATATTCATTTAGGTAAGGTAAGATAAAACACCTAACGCATAGAAAAAATCCAGATAAATAATAACATCATAAATCATAATGATGAGCCATGCAATTCTGGTTTGTGCGCGTAATCCTTAAGAGTACTACAACAGTTTCCCACTAATTAGCAAGTACACGTATATAAACATGTTTCTAAGCTGGGATAAGTGTTATGCACATTTGACTGTGGTTTAATTTCCTTGGAGAATAATTCAAGCTTATCATACACGAGTTCAGAAGCCTTCTTTTCACCCATGATATTGCCCATTAACAGTACGTTTGCAGTGGTTTGCGCAAGCCTTTTTGAATCTGTTTTTGTTATTCTTACTGTCCCATATTGCCTCTCCAGGATATTTTAACCACCACACAACAGCAATTATCTACAGTATATAATAGGAAACTCACAAAATGCTGTCCAATAACCACACCATTTAGACAGTCCTTGTGTGGTACTACTTAGTGAATACTTAGATAAGAGGCGTAAAAGGAGTGAATGAACTTTCCTTTCCAGGTATTATAAAGGATAGTTTACTGAGGGCATGTAAAGACAGACATAAGCCTATTTTCTGAGACAAAATAATATGTGAGAGATGACTTGCCTAGCCTGAAAAGCATCCTCCGATTCCACAATGATGGATTTGTTGCATATCCGCAGAACAAGTAGGATCAGAAGTACCCTTTCTATGGACTTAAACCTTGTCTGTGACATAAAAACAACATGTTGGAGGGACAGGTATGTGGCTCAAAGATTGCTCTTTCTTTGGAACAGGCTTCCCAACCATGTGAAGCAAAGCTCATCCCTTACCTTATTCAAGCATAACTGGAATCAATCGATGGGAAAATTCAAATATATCAAATACTTGGCATCTATGTCCCTAATGAACAGGGGCAGCCTGTGAATGCTTAATATGTACAAGAATATATCATAACCGTAAAGTTCCTCTGGGTATCAACATGTCAGTAACATTTTGGTAAATTTGCGGTAAGCTTAGTTAGCCTCAAAATGGCTCTTGGGCTGATAAGACTAGTAACCTTCTATTAACCTGTGAATAAACATATGAGAAAGTCCAAATGCAGAACAGCACACCAACGGAGACCGGAACCAGCGTTATAGAAAAATAAATAAAAGAAAAATAGGTTTGATCTGTTATACAGTCACTAGCGCAAGGTTCTAGAGGGGGTGATCTGATAAATAAGACATTGGAATGTGAATCCAGATGGATTATTAGATGGAGAGCAGATGAACCCCCAGGCTTAAATGACAAGGTCCAGATCAAACCTTTTTTAAAGAGCAGGAGAATATATAGGCCCAGGTAGATATAACTAAATTCTTCACACCAGATTTAGTTCGAAATATCTATTTATTTTAAATATTTCTTAGTATATATAAATAAATCTACTTTGTAGTAGATGAAGTTTTATATATATGAGTTTTTAACTGAGATGCTTGTGCACATAGTGCATCCATATATTGGTCTTTTAGATATGTATATTTAGCATTTAATGCTTATAATTTAAACAATGTTTTGTGTGACCACATTGCAAGATTTATTTGTGGCAGTTTTTGTATTTATACACACTTTTATTTTACTATGTTTCTATAACATTGCTTTTTTATTCTTGAGGTCTTAATTGTATATAACTGTATCACTAGCGCTTTAAATAAGAGCACGAAATTATGTGGGGAACATACAACCAATCATGACTTGAGGAGGGTTATTTAAATGACCTGATAATTTTGTAGTATGTATAAGTCTGAAGAAGCCTTTTGGCGAAAGCGCTCACTTGTGTTATATATTAAATAAAAGTTTCATTGATGCTAAAGGACTGTTTGGTGTGACAAACCTTGCCTATATGATATTTTGGAGTTTCAACTTTCGTTTCATTGCCACAGGGAACAGCGTTTAATGGTGCTTGGATCATGTGAATAAACATAATTGACAGCAGGAGTCAAAGCTTTCAACAAATGAAGCCACTGGTAACCATTCTTTTCAAAGAGCCATTACTAGGTCAGCTGGCACCCTGGACAATGCCCAAATGGCAGCCACTTGTACATAAAAATATAAAGTGATGGCAAAGAAAAAGTTCTATAGGCAAAAATCTTTGCTCTTCACACATACAGACATGCATGTGTGTACACAACGCACGTGCACACACACACACACACACACACACACACACACACACACACACACACACACACACACACGCACACACACAAATCACATATTTGAAATAATTTGATCATGACTACTTAAATAATTGTCAATAATGCTTGCAGCCTTGTAGTTGCAAGGACAGATCGGCACTCAAACCCAATAACACAAATCACACAACTGACTGTAGGCATGACATGTTAGCAACTGTTACTGAGATTGAGGCTGTTTAAATAATTACAAAGGCTGCTTGCAGGAATTCGTTGGTACCTCTGTTACAGTGTCATTCATGCCATCTAACAACTTGTTTCAGGGCAGTCATCTATATCGCTGCATCCTAGCTACAGCTTTGCCTCCTTATACAAGAATTTATACTGAGTTCCTTAAAGATTATCCCACCAAGATTTCTCAGCCATGTTGTATGGAACTTGTACCACACCACCTCAAATTATAACCTGCTGCATGTCTCTTAAGGCACTTACAGGCAGAACCTTACACAGTGTACATACCCTAGGGTTAGTAATTCAACATATAGGAATTTGCAGTGCCATTGTCACTAAAGACTTTATGATCAGATGTCATGTGACTGCAGTGGCTAAACTGGTCAAGGTTCAAATCACAGGGGCATGACTTCCCAGGGCCGAAAAAAAGTATGCGCATAATTTGGGTAAAATGATGCAATTTGAAAGGACTGATTTGAAAGTAATGATTGCTCCTAAACACTCAAATGTAGGACATGTCATTCTAAAGGATATGTAAAGTGACTTTGTTGCACTCTTCACCTACCTTCCAAAGCATTAAAGTTCACATCTTAAATGACAGCCTACCTTCATCTAAGATAACACCAACATTTAGGATGAGGGTAAATTTAATTCAATATGTTAGAAAGACATGCGTCTGAAGAATCTCTCCTCGAGCCTCCACTGAAAATGTACTTGTTCCAAGTCAGACTTTCCCAGAAAACAAATGTTAAATAAATAAATATTTTTTGTAGTTAGTGCTCATAAAGGAAAATTAGCACATCTGTATAGGAAGCTTCTAATGGGAGTAGCCATCTGCATATGAGGGAAGATGTGTGGTGCTCTATCCTCCTGTCTGGGTGATGATCTTATTTTTTGTATTGAAGGGATACAAACTCTAAATAAAAAAATATAATATACCTGCTTATTTCTTTTTTTTAGAACTGATAGACATCTCGCCTTAATATCAAATTATGTGAATGCAATGAGGGTAACTTTCTCTTATGCAGAAAACTAAAGAAATGTACAGCCTTGAAGCTTTTCTAACTCTGGGAATGTGACAGGGTCTGCCATCACAAAAGCTTGGTTTATGGACCCTTCTAGCATTCATAATATTGCAAGATACAATGCCATCCATTTCTTCAGACCTGGTGAATCTGGCAGGAGTATTCCCTAAGTACAGCTGTGACAATCTCAGTGCATGGCCCCTTAATATAGAGTTAAAATTCCAGTAAGAAGAATCATCACATCATTTAAAGCACAATATTATTATGTAGTTGGTTGCTATAGAACTTTCTACAAGTCATCTACAGAACATAATGCAGACCTTGAAAAAGAAATAATACAGCCAGCTTCAGTTACCCTAAAATTGAGTAGGACTACTAAACTTCCAATAGCAAATATATTCAAATCTCCTTGACTTTATTTAGCTTCACATGGCTCAAGAAAAATCCTAAATGTTAAATACTGTCCTTATCAGCATAATCTAATCCTGCACGGCCCCCAACATCACCCCTTCCTCTTAAAGTCAGAGCATGATACCATGTTACTCACCATCAAAACAAATCTTAAATTGTGCACGTTTTAACCACCATTTACATCTGAACAAATTGTTTCTGCAAATAAACTGTCAGGAACTGATTCTAAATGGCACATAAATGACAGTCACAGGCAGGGTGTTATATAACTTCTATACAATTCTGAACATCTGTATATTAAATATGTAACTATGAGCATAAATATAATAAGATATTCAAAAACTAGGCAACTTGGTAGCACTATAAAATAATAAATAAGGCACTTACAGGCAAACCCTTACACAGTGTACATACCCTAGGGTTAGTAATTCAACATATAGGACTTTGCAGTGCCATTGTCACTAAAGACTTTATGATCAGATGTCATGTGACTGCAGTGGCTAAACTGGTCAAGGTTCAAATCACAGGGGCATGACTTCCCAGGGCCGAAAAAAAGTATGTGCATAATTTGGGTAAAATTATGCAATTTGAAAGGACTGATTTGAAAGTAATGATTGCTCCTAAACACTCATATGTAGGACATGTCATTCTAAGGGATATGTAAAGTGACTTTGTTGCACTCTTCACCTGCCTTCCAAAGCATTAAAGTTCACATCTTAAATGACAGCCTACCTTCATCTAAGATAACACCAACATTTAGGATGAGGGTAAATTTAATTCAATATGTTAGAAAGACATGCGTCTGAAGAATCTCTCCTCGAGCCTCCACTGAAAATGTACTTGTTCCAAGTCAGACTTTCCCAGAAAACAAATGTTAAATAAATAAATATTTTTTGTAGTTAGTGCTCATAAAGTAAAATTAGCACATCTGTATAGGAAGCTTCTAATGGGAGTAGCCATCTGCATATGAGGGAAGATGTGTGGTGCTCTATCCTCCTGTCTGGGTGATGATCTTATTTTTTGTATTGAAGGGATACAAACTCTAAATAAAAAAATATAATATACCTGCTTATTTCTTTTTTTTAGAACTGATAGACATCTCGCCTTAATATCAAATTATGTGAATGCAATGAGGGTAACTTTCTCTTATGCAGAAAACTAAAGAAATGTACAGCCTTGAAGCTTTTCTAACTCTGGGAATGTGACAGGGTCTGCCATCACAAAAGCTTGGTTTATGGACCCTTCTAGCATTCATAATATTGCAAGATACAATGCCATCCATTTCTTCAGACCTGGTGAATCTGACAGGAGTATTCCCTAAGTACAGCTGTGACAATCTCAGTGCATGGCCCCTTAATATAGAGTTAAAATTCCAGTAAGAAGAATCATCACATCATTTAAAGCACAATATTATTATGTAGTTGGTTGCTATAGAACTTTCTACAAGTCATCTACAGAACATAATGCAGACCTTGAAAAAGAAATAATACAGCCAGCTTCAGTTATCCTAAAATTGAGTAGGACTACTAAACTTCCAATAGCAAATATATTCAAATCTCCTTGACTTTATTTAGCTTCACATGGCTCAAGAAAAATCCTAAATGTTAAATACTGTCCTTATCAGCATAATCTAATCCTGCACGGCCCCCAACATCACCCCTTCCTCTTAAAGTCAGAGCATGATACCATGTTACTCACCATCAAAACAAATCATAAATTGTGCACGTTTTAACCACCATTTACATCTGAACAAATTGTTTCTGCAAATAAACTGTCAGGAACTGATTCTAAATGGCACATAAATGACAGTCACAGGCAGGGTGTTATATAACTTCTATACAATTCTGAACATCTGTATATTAAATATGTAACTATGAGCATAAATATAATGAGATATTCAAAAACTAGGCAACTTGGTAGCACTATAAAATAAACAAGCAGTAAAACAAAATAGAAAAGGCTCTACTTAACTTATGAAATGTTTCAAGAGTCAACAAATAAAACCAAGCTCTATCAAGATGAAAAGGAAGTAACAGTAATTATCCACAGTGTTTTCTGACATGCTTAAGCATACTAATTGTGGTGAAAGAAATAGTATTCTATAAACAGATAAGAAAAATTAGAGGCAGCACCCAGCATTGTAGCATTCTCTAAGTAAATAATAAAATATACTCCAGATCCAGATTATTGCCAACATTTCTGCTTCAGTATCATGACAAGTACAGCCATATATTTTCTGCACTCCGAATGTAACCTCCCCAGACATACTAAGTCTACTACAAGCATTCATGAACTAGTTTCTCGCAATACACTTGCTTGTTGCTAGTTGCTCAAATAGGCAATTCTTGTACTCCAACTAACTGATTTTCCATAACTGCATAGCTTCTACCAATACCACAATTCTAACTCTGGCTCTAAAACTACTTTTCCCCTGCCTATCCCTTAAACTCCCTGGCCACTTCTTAATCCTAACCTCCCTTCCACTCTCAAGCCCTAAAACCCACTTTGCACTCCCTAAACCTGAGACTCCATTCCTGCTCCCTAAGCCTACAATCCCCTACCAGTCCCTAAATCTAAAACTCCCTTCCCTGATGGTGTGCTAATCCACCATCTCATTAATTCTCCGCAATTGTTGCACTTACTTTACTCAAACTCGAATATTGTACTCGAGTAAACTGCAGCAGCTGTTTGCCCGAACTTATATTCAAGTTCAAGCGTGAGCAGCAGCATACCCAAGTGACAAGATGCTCAAGTTCATGGCTGCAAACAGTGGGTTTCAAGAGCCTGGGACCTGAGGGTTTGTAGTAGACCCAAGATATCTCATTAAAATAAAAAAAATCTTAGGTAATAGCAAGAACACCAGATGCATGAGCCAAGATAGTTTCTTTAATACCATTAACTATGATATTATGTTCTATTCAATCTTTACAGCCTGTTAACAAAGCCTTTCTGTTGGTACAATTATAGTAAATGGCACAGATCATGGTGTTCCCTATTCACAGGGATGGATTTACAGCTGATCTCAGAAATAAACAAAACTGTAAGAAAACATTCCCAAATGTTGGTAAATAAGTAAAATCAAAAATCTTCCAGTTGAGCTAGCAGAGAATAAAAGTAACTAAACTTAAATAATTGCAGCAATGGTGGTGTGGTTTTATACAATACTGTTGGTCTTACAATTATGTACAGGGTAAGGCAGTCAACCCTGCTGGTGAGAGAAGGGGCCAACTAGAAAAACACCCGTGACACAGATCTAGTTTTGCACAGCTGAGAGAAATGCATATATGTAGCCATTGAAAATATTATATTGAACAATACAGGCCACTATATACATTACAAAGGCTATACCCTCACCATAGCTAACGACAGGTAAATACAGGAATAGGTTGTTCTGATATCACTGGCCACCCTATTGTCAGTATAATCTATATTCCATATACACATGAAGCATCAGAGACCATACAGGTGCAACTAACCATAGGCAAAACTGCTATACAACTGGTAGCATGTTACAGACCACCCTCCCAATCTCAGGAACCCCACTCAGCCTTCCTGAAGACATTGGAGGATATGAATGTATCACAAAATACCATCACACTGGGAGACTTCAACTACCCAAACATAGATTGGGTACATTATTCTAGCCCTAACACCCTAGCCCAAAGGTTCCTGGAATTCATAAATTCAAATGCACTGGAACAACTAGTCACCTCTCCCACTAGGGGAGATAATATACTAGACCTGATCATCACAAACATGGGGACAAAATGCTCCACACCGGAGGTATACCCCTCACTAGTGAGATCTGACCACAAACTAATCACCCTGGATATACATATCCCACCTCCACCCCAAGCACAAAAGACCACAGTGAAAAACTTCTCAAAAGCAGACTTCACTCTTCTTAAGACTGAGATGGTATCCTTTAAGCCCACTGGGCCAGTGGATACCACATCCCAAAATGCCGAATCCTTCACAAATGCTTTCTATGGACATCTCCAAGAATGCATGGATCATGCAATCCCAAATAAATCCAAGTCCCTCTCCACCAAAGGCAAGCGTGCTGTCTGGTGGACCTCAGCCATTAACAAATTGTATAACAAAAGAAGGAAGCTACTGCACGTCAGAGCAAAATCCCATAAAGGGAAGACATCTCTGATCAACATTAGCAGAAAAGTACGTTCTCTCATAAAAACATCCAAGGCCAACTTTGAGAGAAAAATCACTAAGGACACTAAAGATAACCACAAAGCCTTCTTCAGCTATGTTAGAAACCTGGGCGGAAACCCTCAGATATGCTCAGAGTTAGTTCACAACAACAAAAATACACTGAACCCACAGATATTGCCAACATTCTGGCTGACAGGTTCAGTGCAAATTTCTCCTCCCTCACCCCCAAAAGAAGAAATACTTATCCCAGCTGAATGTAATCTCCTGTCATCTCAGATGTCCAAGTGAGAACCGCCCTCAACAAAGCTAAAAACACAGCATCAATGGGACCTGACGGTATCCCGGGTTGCGTGCTACGTGAACTCCAAGAGGAGCTAAACCCGCACATAAAAATGCTATTTAACCTTAGCCTTACTACAGGATATGCACCTGAATACTGGCGTACAGCAACAGTGGTCCCACTCCACAAAGGGGGTACCTCTACAGACCCTGGGAACTACCGCCCCATAAGCTTAACCAGCCTGGTCTGCAAAGCTATGGAAAGAATCATTATGGAACTCATAAACAGAGACATAGGGGACCTACAGACACTTGACCCCACCCAGTTTGGCTTTGTAAAGGGCAGATCCTGCCTTTTGAACCTGGTTGACTTTTTGAAACAGTCACTAGAGCCATTGATGAGGGCAAAGCAGTCCATACAGCCTACCTGGACTTGGCTAAGGCCTTCGACACAATACCCCACTCAGGCATCATAGATAAGCTCAACAGCTTAAACGTATACCCTTATGTCACTAGATGGGTTGCAAACTGGCTAAAGGACAGAACCCATAAAGTTAAAATCGCTGGAGCAATGTCAGACTCAAAGCCAGTCACAAGTGGTGTCCCACAGGGATCTGTCCTGGGACCCCTCTTGTTCGGCATTTATTTCTCAGATGTTAAAGCAAACATGGGAGGGTTGTGGCTGACAAAGTTCACAGATGACTGCAAACTAGGTGCCATAGTCAATACACCAGCGGACACATACATCCTACAAAAAGGCATCACAGAAATGGACAACTGGTGCCGGAGTCACGGCCTTAAACTAAATGACAAAAAATGTATAGTCATCCCCTTTGGGAAAAACAAAGTACCCACAAATTATCACATAGACAGTAACCCACTGAGTATGGAAAAAGTAATCAGAGACCTAGGGACCCAAGTCGACAGCGACCTCTCATTTGACACCCACGTTGCCAAAGTGGTTAGAAAAACATTCTACCTTGCACACCTCATCATGAAGGGATTCACATCCAGATCCAAGGATGTCATTGTACCCCTATACTCCTCCCTCATCAGACCCATGATTGAGTACAATGCCCCATTTGGTATGTACCTCACCCGGCATTTGCAACAGCTGGAGAGACCACAAAAGTACCTCACCAAGAGGATCAAGGGTCTCCAACATATGTCTTATTCTGCCAGACTAAAGAAACTTCAGCTCTATTCAGTAGCATACTGCCTGCTCAGAGGTGATCTCTGCCTGTCGTACAAGGCCATGTCCAATCAGGATCTGATGGACATGCTCCACCTCAAAAAATCCAAATCCATCAGGACCACGAGAGCTAAAGACTTAAACCTCGGCACAAGTATGAATAGGACATGCTGGAGGGATAGATTCATAACCCAGAGGCTTCCCATGCTTTGGAACAAGATCCCAGTTCATATTAGGCAGAGCCCCTCACTGACTCTCTTCAAGAGAAATCTTGATGAGTGGATGGGAGATCGTAAGTTTACCCCAGGGGTCACATCTATGTTACTGCTAGACAGGGGCACAGTAAACTAATTCTATTATATAAGGGGACCTTCATTGTGTCACTACTAGACAGAGGCACAGTATTCTAAATTTATTCTGTACATTTTTGTACCATTTCATGGGGTGGCAAAAGCCACATCACTATGGCTAGGCTTACAAATGCCCCAGGGAAGATAGCCTAGTACTAAACTATGAAACTATGAAACTATGAAACATGTTGGCACTACTGCTAGCCTTATGTTATGAGAATTCATTTTGAAGGCTGCATATCCTTAGGAAGGTAGACGAAAAAACAGATTACCACAAACTTTCAGAGTACTGTATACTGTACCTCCTCAGAGCTGTCTGTGCAATCAGAAAGTGCTGCTATTCTTCCTAAATGTGCTGCCAAAATATATAGTATAGGTTCCGATATCTGCATGCTTTAGCACATAAAATGGTGACATGCCTCTAAAGCAATGCATTTTCTTACCTGTTCATAAAAGACAACTTATGTCAGGATCCATGAATGTCTATAAATTGCTTTATCTCTCAGCCATGAAACTGCAACACTGATGACAGCCCAGAGGTGTAGCTTGTTATTATGGAGGCCTTCGCTGTCCTCCAATCTGGTGCCCTTTTCAACTTCTCAACTCTAAGTTGAGGAACAAAGAAAAAAAAGCTCTTCTTTCCTTTTAAAATGTAAAAAAAAAAAAAAAAAAAAGATTGTGCAAAAGCACTTTAGTTACAACTGCAAATGCATCACTGGCATTGAGACTGAGATGCTCTAAAGACTGATCAGAATACCTAATACTTTGTACTCAGGTCAGCTGCTTCCTACATCCCACATGAGCTATGCCTCTGTCACCGCCTACTGCCTCTGCTTGTCACTGACAACTTGCAGCCATTAGATAGTGAAGGAGTGATCTGGGGGCATGCACACATCACATATTTGCAGCTCCATGCTGTGCTCTGATTTAAAAATCATGCTTTGGGCATAAATAATAGACTGTCATTTCATTCCTTATGAAAGTGACACCATTTTCTGAGGATATTTGGGAGAATGGCAGCTACTGCTGATGTCTGCCAGAAAGCCCTGCATGATTAGTAAATAAGACCAAACATAATTCATCTTCAACATGGTCAGGGATGATCTGCAGCACTGTGACTCTGATGATTTCTATCCCTTGGAAATGATGATAGACAACAGTACCCCAAACAGTGCTACAAGTTGGTATTTTTCCTTTCTACTTTTGACACTGATCAAGGCTAACTTAGGCAGCAGTAGACTCCAGTGGGCAGCTTCACTTTCAGATGGGGGTGGGGGTGGTGGACTTAATGGTATGAACAAACTCCATCTGATGTGGGTTTATACAGGAATGTATTATCTTGCAATACATGCACTGTAACTGGTATAACTGTCCTTATAACTAGGCTTTTCTTATGTCAGTATATACACAGAGAACATAAATTTGGTTATTTCCTATCATGCAGCTAATGGGGAATATAGGTTCATAGATGATAGGCTAATGACTCCAAGATAACCTTTTAAACCTAGCCATACTTCTCAAGAATCAAACCCTGTACCATGAGTCTATGAGGTAAACATAATAACCATTATGTCAACCCCCCTACGTGTTGTTATTCTGGCATCTTATCTTTTACCTGTCACAGTTCACTGATGTGCACTTTCTCTTTCATCGTTAACAGAATGAGACAGTAGCCATACTTACAACAAAGGCTGGATAGTTTAGTAGCCAGCCACGGCAAGTACTACTTACAAATGCCGACGTGCATCTTATATATGTACAGTCCATAGTCAGTATAAATTCACTGTGGCAAATTTCCCATTGTGTCTCCTCAGTGCAGCCCCAGATTGTAGGTTTGCTCATCAGGCACATCAACTACAGCTCTGCCCTGCTGAGACTACAGCTTAGGAGCATAAGGGTAATGAGGCTGGGAGTCTCTCACTGGAGGGGAATACTGGCCCACTACTGGTTGATAGCCAGACCCATTGCCTGAAGTGACCCAGTCATAGATGATGCAGGTAGTAGAAGCAGAGGTTTAAAGAGCAGTGGGCAGGTATATGGCCCAGCTGGAGAGCCTCCTGGAGTCAATAGTAGATTCATCCCCTATATTGCCACTGACCATCAGGCCACCACTGGAGGGTGTGGTTTATAACTTTTTGAGGGGGGAAGAAGGATATTCATAGTAGGGAAGGAAGCAGGGAAAACCAAGAAATATAAAATGCAGATGGACAAATGGAATGCTATGGGCAAAAATAAAAATGGAGACAATAGTGAATGAATACAGACATACAGACAAAGGGCAATGGGTAATGTGTAGGTCTGGACCACAAACTGGCTATGTGGAATGAATCATAAGGAGGGAAACACCATGATGGTAATTCAGCAAGGTACAGGGGGTCAGTCCAACCAATAGAGAGGGGAGCCTATCCAGACACCAGTCACCACCATGGTTGACACCATGAGCAGGCTCTGCCTCCCTCTGGTGGCCTAATAGTTGGGCTTGGCTAGTCATACAACTCTATCACCCATGCCAGGAGGTATTCCATGGTCTTGATGCAGGTGTCAACTTTCTAGTGCATCTTGTACTCTACCAATCACCTCACCTGATTCTTGAGGTAGAGTTCTCTAGGTCACATTCAAAACAGAAGCCTCTCCTTCTCCCCTGAAAATGTCTCTACCTAGGCCACCAGCAAGCCCTCCAAATGACACTAATCAGGATGAACTTCATTCCCCTGTTAGAAATCGGGCCTGTTGACTACTGGTGACCCAAAACCAGGCACATTAGTTTGAGTAGACTCAGGTGGCTGCTACTGTTTCACAATCAGTACCACAGCCAGACCTTTATAGGTTCATAGGTAGGTACTAGGCTTTTGTCCCAAGGGCCTAAGTAAGCCTAGCCAACTTAGTTCCCTGGCTTACGCCACCCAAGAAAGTTAATTTCCTTTGCCCCTGTTGAGCAGAGCCACAGAAGTGATCCCAGGGAGTATTTTCTATTTCCCATCCACTCATCAAGATTTTTCTTGAAGAGTGCTAATGAGGAATTTTGCTTGACATAGATGGGTATCCAGAGTATAGGAAGTGTTTGGGACAGGAATCTATCCATCCAACATGTCTTATTTATTGTGGTGACAAGGTTTTGGTCCCTAGAGTGTGTAGCTCGGAGGGATTGGGATTTCTTTAGGTGTAACATGTCAAACAGCTCTGGGTTTAACGTAGCTTTATATGTTAGGCAGGGATCTCCTCAGAGTAGGTGATATGCTACAGAGTAAAGCTGGAGTTTTTTGAGACGGTCAGTGTAGGGCATCTATTTGAGGCCAGTAATCCTCTTTGTAAGGTACATATGTGGCCTTTCCAGCTGCTGCAGATGTCGTGTGAGGTACATTCCAAAAGGGACATTGTACTTCATAATGGGCCTAATGAGTGCCGAGTAGAGGGGAACAATGACCTATTTTTTCCTGTATGAGAACCCTTTTGTGATGAGGTGTGCCACATAGAAGGATTTCCTGACTACTGTGGCGATGTGATTATCAAAGGAGAGACTACAGTCCACCTAGGTTCCAAGGTCTCTTATCACACATTCATTGTTAAGTAGGCTGCCATTTTGTGGTAGTTCATGGATACAGAGTTTTTACCAAAGGGGATGACAATGCACTTTTTGGCATTGAGCTTGAGGTCATGCCTCTGACACCAGGCATCAGTCTCCGTGAGGCCCTCCTGTAGGATGTCCACATCATTTGGGGACTTCACTATGGCTCCTAGTTTGCAGTCATCTGCGAACTTTGTTAGCCAGAGGCCTTCTGTGTTAGCCTGTACTTCAGAGAAGTAGATATCAAACAGGAGAGGTCCCAGGACTGAACCCTGTGGTACTCCACTTGTCACTGGTTTGAAGTCAGATTTGGAGTCTGCAACTTTTACAGTGTGGGTTCTGTCAGTGAGCCAGTTGGCAACCCATCTTGTGACATAGAGATTTATAGCTAGTTTAGTGAGTTTAGCTATAATTCCAGAATGGGGGATGGTGTCGAAAGCCTTGGCGAGGTCAAGATAGGCTGTGTGAACCACCGTACCCTCATCTACGGCTTTGGTGACTGCCTCAAAGAAGTCAATCAGGTTGAGAAGGCATGATCTGCCATTCACAAACCCGAACTGGTGGGGTCCAGAGTTTGGAGGTTACCAATGTCTTTGTTTATGAGTTCCATGATGATACGTTCCATGCCCTTGCAGACCAGGCTCATCAGGCTAATAGGACAATAGTTCCCAGGATCAGTGGTGGCTCCCCCTTGAGGAGTGGGATAACTGTTGCTGTGCATCATTCAGTGGGCACAAAGCCTGACATGAGACTATGATTGAACATGGTGCTTAGGTGGGGAGCCAGTTCATTCTGAAGTTCATGAAAAACGCAGCCTGGGATTTTGTCCGGTCCCATGGATGCTGTGTTTTTGGTTTTAGAGAATGCAGCTTTTACCTGCATAGATGTGATTACAGAGACTTTGTATTCTTCCTGTATAGATATGGACCTTTTAGGGAATGAGAGAGTGGGTAAAGTTAGCACTGAAACTATCTGCCAGGATGTTGGCAATATCAGTTGGTTCTGTAATTTTCATGCTGTTGTGCTGTAACTCAGAGCAGACCTGGGTGTTGCCATTCAGATTCTTGACATAGCTATAGAATGCATTGTGGTTGCCCTTAGAATCAGTGGTGATTTTGTTTTCATAGCTAGCTTTGGAAGATCTTATAAGGGATCTCAGCTTCTTACTGAGGCTGACCAGGGATTTCCTCTACTCATGGGATTTTACTCTCTTTTTGCAACAGTTTCTTCCTTCTGTTGTAGAGTTTGTTTATGGCATGGGGACCACCAGATTGGCTCCTTTTTTTGGAGGATAGCATCTTGGCTCTGTTTGGGATAGCATGATCCATGCACTTGTTTAAGTGCTTATAGAGTGCATTTGTGTAGAATTCAGCAGTTGTAACTGTATTGTCCATCTGCATGGGTGTCATGAAGTTCACCACTTCTGTCTTAAGAAGCATGAAGTTGGCTTTGGATAAATTTTTTACCGTGGTTTCCTTAATGGTGGGTTGAGGCAGGATATGGATATCTAGGGTGATTAGCTTATGGTCGGATCTGACCAAAAAGGAGTTGACTTCAGGTGTAGAACACCAGTCACTCATGTTGGTAATGACTAGGTCTAGGATATTGTTGCCCCTGGTAGGGATGGGGATAAGTTGATCCAGGGCATTCTAATTTATGAATTCCAGAAAGCGTTGAGTGAAGGAGTTGGTACATGAGTAGTTTTCCCAGTTAATAGTGGGGTAGTTGAAATTGCCCATTATTAGGGTGCTTGGTTGAAACCTAATATTTTCCAGAATATCAATCAAAGAGTAGTGGGAATCCTGGGGCATGGTGGGGGATCTGTTGCAAGTTACAATTTGGATTGCAGTTTTGCCCAGAGTTAGTTGCACTTGGATAACCTCGGGTGCATTATGCTGCACAACTATCCTGGAGGTGTGGATATCCTTAATGAATATGGACACACCTCCACCTTTGGTGTTCTGGTCCAGGTTAGATGGCCAAAAAATGTGGTATGAGTTATAGTTGGTAATTCAGGGGTGATCACTAGAGCCTTGAACCAGGTCTCAGTCACTGCACAGGTATAGCGGTCTATATTAGATCACTGAATGCTGAGGTTAGCGAATGGTGATTAATTAACCCAATGTAAGTGAAAGCTTACAAAACCGAACTGTCAGAACAGCGATTTTTTTCCAAGGGAAGAAAATCACTGTTCCAACAAAAAAAAAAAAAAAAAAAGAAAGAGAACACTTTAATACATGATATTAAGTGGGGGGCTTCACCCCCCCACACCCCCCGATGTGGGGGGCTGTGCCTCCCACACCCCCCACTTAAATATACCAACTCTGAGACTGTACTATAGTGCCAAAAATGGCAAACTACCAAAGCAGCCAAGCAAATTCTTTCCCAGGGAAAGAATTCGCTTACATGCAGCTCCGATATTTTGACGTTTCTGTGTTTACAGCTCGACCAAGTCGCATTCGCTAACCTGCATCTTTGGTAAGCTGATAGGAACCCAATATCGATGTTCTCCATTTTAAGGAGTGCCTCGAGTGATTGCATTTTGAGATTTAGACTTCTAGCATTGAGTAGCATTACCCTCAGTTTTTGCTTGCCTGTTCCTGTTACGATGGTGAATTTGTCATTTGAACCTTGTCTAAAAGAGGCACTATATGGGCAGCAAGAGCCTTAGCCAGTATCCGGAATCCCAGGGGTGACAGGTGCAGGCCATCTCTGGCAAAGCATTGTGGTCTGTCGACTATGTCATCCCAGGCAGACAGATACTGGATCCCCTTAGAATGACACCAGAAGCTTAGCCAATTGTTGAAGTCAGTCATTTTGTCTTTGTACTGCGGTATCATTCTGGGCGATGGCAGGATGCTACTTAGGGCTAGGGTCATACCTGCCTAGGCTACAAGATTGGAGAGCTCTTCCATGTCTCTTTTCATGTAGTCCAGGGAGGTACATCTCAGGTCATTCACACCAACACGGACAATGACAGAGTCATATTTGTACTTCTTGTGGAGTGACTTGAGTGCGTGGGTTATGTGGCGGATCTTGGCACCCGACAAGCAGCTGACAGTAACCTTCTCCTTGTTTAGCCTGGTGAGTGGGACATCAGTGTGCCTGACTATAGAGTCACCTATGACTAGTGTGTTGGGTACATTGGTTTGCGTTATGGGCTGTGATTTATTGGCAGACTGAGTCTGTGGGGTGTGTGTCATTTGGGTTGTGTTGGGGGGTGGAGGTTGCTTGTGTTTCTGCTTTGGAGGTCTCTGTTGCTTCAGCAAATTATTATTGAGAGCTTCTGTGAATGGTTTTGTGTTCTTATGTGTGGATTGTGGTGGCATAGATTTAGTGGGACTATGTGATGAGTGTGGTGTTGTGCAAGTGTTTACCTTCTCCTCTTGACTGTCAAGTTCAGTCTTGGTTGGAGAGAGCTTTACTTCCAGTTTGGCTAGATAAGTGCATCTCTCACAGGTTGTGGTACTGGGTGGTAGGAGGAGAGGGTTGTCTGTGTACATGAGGCAATTGCTACATTTCCTCAAGATGCCGAGATTCATTAGATAGACAGGAGAGAACACTGAGAGCTAACCCTTGGACATGCCTGAATAAAAAAACTACTTTCTTCTATACAAGTGAGGAAAGTGAATATAAGAGCTGTTTTTCTCTAAGCAAGTGAGGAAAGTAAGTACAAAAACTGTTTTCCTCTAAGTAAAGAGGAAGGTTGAGTGCTGTAGTAATTTGTAGCTTATTTAGTGCTAACAAGTTCTGAACAAGTGCTGAGCACGAATAAGCAAATTTAAGTGCTAAAACTAAGAATCTGTACCTGGATCTTGTGGTAGATAGGCTACCTAGTGCTTACCACTCCTACTGATAAGCTAGAAGGCTTCCCTCCAACACATAAAAGCTTGGGGGGGCTCAGAAGCTTACAAGCTGTCCTGGATGCGGCAAATCTGCATCTGAACTAGACTAATTATAGGAAAGGTGGAAAATGAGCGCAAATGCGGGATTTTAAACCAGAAGGTTGAAAGAGATGGAAAAACTGCTCAAACGGCCAATAAACTACAATTTCTGGGCCAGAAACCACTCTTGTGGTAGATAGGCTACTTAGTGCTTACCACTCCCACTGATAAGCTAGAAGTCTTCCCTCCAACACAGAAAGGCTTGGGGGGCTCAGAAGCTTACAAACAGTCCTGGATACAGTAAATCTGTATCTGGACTAGACTAGTTACAGGAAATGTGGGAAACAAGCGCAAATGCAGACTTTTAAACCAGAAAGTTGAAAGAGATGGAAAAACTAGCAAAAAAAGCAGAAATACTCAACAAAATTAATTACTACATATGCATTTTACAAACAAAAATGCAACTGCACAGAATTGACATGGATATAGTGTATGTTCTCCACCACCAGTAAAGTCTGTCAACTCTTCTAAAACAGGCATCCCTGTTAAACATTCTCTCTGCTCATCTGCATTGAAAGCAAGCAGGGACAATTTAACACCGTGATCATGTCAAAAGAAGACAAGGAAACAAACAATCAAACTGGCAATGGCAAAAATAAATAAATGTTGTATGGTTCTTAATATAAAAAGTCATCAAACTCTTCCCAACCTGCATCCCACCAACAGACTGGGTTGGAGTAGCACATCTACAGGTCAATACAGCAATGTCTGTGCAGCCCACCAGAGTGATTCATGCCAGCAGCATCACTCACCATTTTGAAAACCAGTGCAGGGCTAACACTTTACATAATAAGCTATCATAATCAACCAGCAGATTCTCTTGATAATCCCTTTGCATTAGTTATTAAAATATTTTTGTTTCCTAGCTGCACTAGGCAGGAATTCTGCTGAAACTGCTACCTGAAAAATTAATGTACACCTTAATGAGGAGAAAAATGACAGCCCCATCTGCAGAGCTGCATGTTTGGACATCACATGACAGGCATCACTATGCAGCAATGATGTACTAGTGAAAATGTCACTAGTGCTGAGTCATGGTGCAACAGGCTTCACATGATCTGTGTTTGAGCATAATGTGCACATGACACATTGCACAGAGAAGGGCAGGGACAACCATGCTAGCACTGACTTTATGTCTTAGCTCAGTGCATTGAGGCAGTGATTCAGAGATGGTTGCGCTAAACTCTATGTCATATTTTCTGCACTACAATGCCTGCCTATTATAATATGATAAAAAAGTATATTTCACCACAATTTGGAAAACTACATTAAGAAAACCAAGTTGGAGATTGGAATTCAATGCACAAGATTTTTAAACTATAATTTAAGCATACTGAAAGAAGACAAGATACCTGGTAATGTATCCCTGCAATGCACTATGCACCTATGGTGCATTGCAAACACAAGGACAAATCCAAAACAGTAGATGGGGTGAAGTAATATAGCATATGACATGATAGGCACATTTTCAGTTGTCATGGGGGTTAAGTATGATAGAGAACATAACATAAGGGTATGACAAGAAAATATCCATCTGGGTAGACTCACCACTACAGAGAACATAGCGAATGGGTATGACAGGCAAATATCCAGCTGAGGAAGGGGTTCAGTATGACACTAAACATACCCCAAGGACACAGCAGATAAATGTCTACCTTGAGGCACACCAAAACAAAGTACATAGCACTTGGGCATAACAGGCAACTGTCCCATTGGGTCCACATACTAGCCTTTTTGCACAGACTGCAAAACTTGCCACAGGGAAAATAATGGTCCTTGTACATAGGTCAAGGCAACGTAATGTACACAGAGGGAAAAGAGAGGCACATTGCTGTGGATCACTATAGGAATGGTCACAGTATAACAGCAGCCAGGTATATGGCCACCAAATGGAGGGAAGGAATAGTGCTGAGACATAGGTATCAGCCAAGAGCACTCATGAGCATATACACACACACACACACACACACACACACATGCACACACATGCACACACATGCACACACACGCACACACACACACACACACACACACACACACACACACACACACACACACACACACACACACACACACACACTCACATACACATACACACACACACTTACTGACATGTGTAACCCACAGGTGAACAAGTCCTATCTTGTAACCAAGACAGCAGCAAATACTGGAGAAATGCACCATCCAGGAGACAGATGTATCACTGCAGGTTTTACACTGTCAAGGCTTTCTGGGGCCAGTTGTGACAGGCAGTGATGCAGGATATCAGTATTGTGAGTGTCCATAACATGATATTCGTACATATGCATTGAAGGGTCACAAATATAATGCTGTATGTCAAGACACAGATATGATACATTGTCAGGGACAGGTCTACCACAACAGGTGAACCACCAACACAGAAGCATTTCAAAAAGGTAGAGATTTCCTTGTAGCCCCCTATAAGTGAGTGAGTGAACCCTTATACCAGACTGTGGCTTGGATGTATGATCTATATATTGTGCATTTTCAGGCTATATCAGCCATGGCCATACAACAGTGCAGATGGGAGGTAAATGGTCACGTGGTAGGCTGCATCACTGTCATTCCTAGCCATTGCAGCCACCACATTTGGGTACTTTGCTTCCTTTGTACACCATTGATGTACTGCGTAAGCATGAGAATGCAAGACCCATACAAATGCGCAGTACATCAGAAAAAAACATGATACCGGAAAAATGCAGAAGGGCACCATGGAGGCATCATACAAAGACGTTATTTAAGGAAAGTATTTTTTTCTTAAATAATGTCATTGTATAATAGCAATAATGGACTCCGTGGGGTGGTATATTAAAGATTTACCCATGTTTGGCTTTATTTAATCACTCGGGCTTCGCCCTCATGATTAAACCACACCAACCATGGGTAAATCTTCAATATACCCACCAACCTCATTGGTTATTGCTATAGTATAGAATACCTGTGCAGTATACATTGCCTGACAGTTAAGTGAATGGAAGTCTGTTCAGGGGAACCCGACTCTGTATAGAGCAGGTAGAGCATTGATTATAATGCGGGTGAAATAAATAGCCCAGCACCTTAGGAAAATGGTCTATGTGGCAAAATGCATCATAGATTTGATTCTGTCCTCTGCTGTCTGTGGAAGCCATGTATTCTCTTCCACATGCTGCAGTATTACATCACAGAGTTCTTGTAGGATCTATGAGACTGATGCCAGTGAAATTCCAAACATGTCACCTGTCTGAAGCTGAAAGGTAATATGGGAGGGATTGTTAATGCTATATAAACCTCTAAGTCCACAGCAATACACAGTCCACTCATCCCTCTTGAGTTCATGTATGGGTGACCCATGCCTACCAACTCCCTGTGGTGTTTCTCCTCATATAGTATCAGTCAACAATGTCCTGGTTCAAGGGGATGATGCTATGTTAGCTGCTGAGGATCCATTCAAGATGTAGAGGATGGCAACATCACAGGCACTGACTCCAAAAAATGCCATTAACACTTGCTGTTCCGCTAAGGCTGTTGCTATTCTTAGCATATTAGTGCAAGTGAAGCTCCTTTACACTAAGAAACCATGACATTCAGAACAGATAAGCACTGTGGCTCTTAACACTAGATGTATATCTCTCTAAATTATTCTGTCTTATTTGATTTCATCATTTTCATATGCAATGAGACATGATGTCAATCATATGCATGCAGTTATGGAGTCATTTACATACAATGAATAATGTTTTATTTCTCCTGTAGCATAATCATTAGATATGTACCACTCAATTGTTCTTTCTTGCATGTCACTGTTCATCATGCTATTTCACATAATGCCATACAGTAAATGTTTCTGAATATCCCCATAATATTTATATCCATAGCACTGTAGGCAGAAAACAGATTATGCATAACAGTGGCATTCTAAAGGATACATGAAGACTTACTTGTTAACAAAAGATTACAGTACACACAGCTTACCATCTGACTACTATCAAGATAAAGTTCTTACAGACTGATAAGAAGCATACTATATTATTTATACTATACTTGCAAGATTAACCTCCTAATCAACCTATTCTGTGGATAGATAGAGTCAGCCTTACAACAGAACTGTTTTTCATTATGAAGTTAGTTAGAAATCAGGCAATATTATGCTATATTCCCTCGTGGTAGTACAACAAAGGTTTATTTATTAAGCTGTGCTTCGGGGGCAAGGAATGGGCATAATAGTATATGTATCCCCATTTCATTTTAAGAGGATGGACTCAGCAAAACTTGCACTACTCACTGGAGAGGACTCTAACTCCCAGACCCACCACAGACTACTCCACCTACCCTACAATAATTAAAAAAACAAGAAGAATCAACCCAACCTTCTGATTCAATGTTATTTTCAGCATTCAGGAGCTCTGCTGAGGGTCATGGTTCATAGGTTCAAAGGTGTTTACTAGGCTAATGACCACAAAGGCCTTTTTAAGCCTAGTGATGCATCCCAAACATCTGACTAGTTCTGGTACCCTTGATATATCTAAGCAGGGGCTTGGGAGATAAACCATTTATAAGCATGGGCTTGGGAACATTTACATGTTACCTGTGTCCATTAGAGACATAGGTGCAAAGCCATGGATGAACTTCCTGTTCCCCATCCAAATGTCTAAGTAACACTTGAATTAAGTTAGGGTGGAAGTCTGGTTCACATGGATGGAGACCCTGTTCCAGTGGAGGGGTAGTCTGAGGAATGCATACCTGTCTCGCCAGTAGGCCCTATTTACATTACAGGCAAGTGAATTTGGTGCTGTTTCTTTTGTGGATATGTAGGAGGTCCATCAGTGTGGGGTCTGACAATATCTTGTATGCTAGGCATAGATTTCCCCTCAATAACCTGTATGAGACAGAATACAGGAATAGGGCCTTGAGGCAGTTTGTGTAGGGTATGTTGCTTACATTCGCTGTCTGTACTTTTAGTGAGGAACCTCTGTGGACATTCCAATTATTGGATGTTCCTGGTTAGGTACATATCAAAGTGGACATTGTACTCAATGATAGGTCTGATGAATACCAAATATAGTGGAACAATGACCTCCTTGGGCCTAGATGCCATATCTTTGTTTATAAGTTGCAAAGCATAGAATTATTTCCTCACTACTGTAGACGTGATTGTCAAAGGCTAGATTACTGTCTATGTGTGTCCCCATGTCCCTGACTACTGGGACAGCTAGTTGGGATGTGTTGTCAATATTATAGTTGCTGGGGAGATGTCTTCTTGAAGGATACTATTAAGCATTTCTTGGCTTTAGTTTTAGTCCATGGCTCTGACACCAGTTAATTTTTTGTGTCAGCCCTTCCTGAAAAACATTTTTGTCAGTAGGGATTCAATGACTGCTACCAAGATTGCAACCATCTACAAATTTAGTCAACCAAGAAACTTTTGACATTGGATTTAACTTCAGAGAAGTAAATGCCAAAAAGGAATGGTCCTGGGACTGATCCCTGATGGATTCCACGTCTGACTGGCCTCTTTGTGGAGGTGGACTCCCCAATTCTAACTCCTTGGTTCCTGTCTCTGAGATAGCTGGCTATCCACCAGGTGACATAAGGATTTATTCCTAACCTCTTCAGTTAGTTAACAATGCTTGCATGGGGCATTATGTCAAATGCCTTGACCAGGTCAAGGTAGGCAGTGTAAACCATTTTGCTCTCATCCATTGTTTTGATGAGCTTCTCAAAGAAGTCCACCAGGTTGAGTAAGCATGACCTGCCCTTGACAAAACCAAACTGGGTTGGGTCTAGTGTCTAGAGGTTTCTTATGTCATAATTGATTATTTCCATGATAACATAATGACAATCTTCTAACAATGAATATTTAAATTATATAAGAATATAAAGATACGCAGTATACCCTCAAAATATTATTTCAGACTCAACCAAACACATTATCTCCATGCACACATTGTGGTCAAATGCGTCAGTTTAAGTAGCATGGCTATGCTCCCCTCAACTAATAAGCAGATTATACAAACTCTAATAGCATCCCTTCTTCCAAAGAAAGAAAGAAAAATAATCCTCCAACAGTTACTCAGACATACTTAATTCTACTTCATGCAGGAGAAATCTCAAGAAATCATGAGCCAAGCAACATTATTAACTTTTCCTCAAACTTTACTATCTAAACTATCAACCTTAAATTAGTGAGCGTGAGCAAGGACAGGTTAAGTAATAAGTTGCTAGATACCAGATATTATAATCTTCCCTGGGATTTGATTCAAACAAGACATAAAAGATGAGTAAATCCCACCATTTGGTTTCAACATCCATAGAAAAGACAAGAAAGACAAAAAAGCCAAGCAGTGTAGCTGTAGTATAAAAACTCTCTTGACATATCCGTCTACAATTCTAACATACCTCTCTTTTGAAATGCTGAGATACTGAGATCATTCCTCAAACTCAGTCCCCATAAAAATAGTTATAATAGGATTATGCATTCCCCCAGGAAACATCTCTACCTTAGCAGATATCATCTACTGGATTTCTAGCAACATAACCTAGGAAACCATAATCCTAGATGCCTTTAATATACATTGAATAAAGATGCCTTTAATATACATTGAATAACGCTTAACTCCATCTTAACGCTAACATTCTATGAAATATTATTCAATTGCATGAATTTATCCAAGTAATAAACACTCCAATTAGGTGCAGTCATAAGACATCTAAAGAACCCAGCTTAGAATGGATTCTTGACTCACATCCTAATAAAGTACTCACCCTCTGGTACCTTACCTATTTCCCCTAGTGACCACCTCCTCACTTATCTATTTCAACAGCAAACACAAACTCCAGTTAAACACCAGTTGAAGCAAGTAAGGAACATAACTGTCTTTCAAAATTGTAATTGGAATATACTGAAACAACTCCCCTTAGATGAATCAATTCTAGAATTAACAACATATTTCTAAAAATACTATACAATCTAGCCCAAACCTGGACAAAAGGAATCAAAAGTAACCCCACCCTTGTCTCTTAAAAAGCAAAAAAACATGTAATGAAAAAAAAATGAGAGAAAATCTGGAAAAGAAACAAAAACAGTAAAACAACCACAACACTACAACAGTTCAGAAAGATAGAAAACCAAGTAAATAAAATACAACATAAGGCAGAAGAAAAAATATAATATCAATTTTCAGGAAAACCACCCAGCTCATCCAAAAGTATTTTGGTCATCAATTAATAACCTACTAAAACCTGGCAAAAACACTGAACCTACCTCAGTATCTCCTAACCCAAACAAGACCATCACTATCAATTTAACTCCCACTTTATCCAAACTGTAACAGCCTTAAAACAATGATTACCCCACCTAATCCACCTCCTCCAGGAATATCCTCAGATAATCCATCCTTTATCAAACCAGTCTCCAGTTCCTCTATCAAAATTGTCTCCTTAAACTAAAACCAACCACTGTAGCTCCTAATAAGCTTCCTGCTGAATACATCAAATAGCCACAGATGTCACTGCTTACATTATATCCATCTTAATAAACCACTCAGTAAGGGCATATTATGTCTTTCTACTCTTGAAAAATCCTTTATTTTGTCTTTTCACAAGGTTGGCTCCTCTTCAGACCTGTCTGACTTCAGACCCATTACTATTATGCCTTCTATCTCTAAAATCTTGGAAAAATGCATTCATTCACAGCTTCTAAAAGTCACCCTGCAAAATAATCTCCTCTCATCTATGCAGCATGGCTTCAGACCATACCATAGCATCACCACAGCCTTATCAAGGTTCATCAACACAATTAATCACAATAGAAACTCTGGCAACCTGGTATCTTCTCTCTTCTTAGATTTATCCAAAGCTTTTGACACTGTCAGCCACCAAAAACTCCTACTCATACATACTTCGATAGGTGTCTCAGACTCTGCCCTTCTCTGGTTCCACAACTACCTGTAAATAGGCAATAGGCTGTTAAATGGAAAAAAAACACTCTTCCTTTCTGCCTTTATCCCCGGGGGTTCCTCAGGGATCAATCTTGCTCCCCTTACTTTTTAACACATTGATAAACAACAGGCACATTGCATTCTAACATGCCACACTAGTCCAATATGCTGACAATGCAAAATTTATATGCTCAGCTTATGATCTCCCTACCCGTCATCAACAAATGCAACATTCCTTCTCCTCAATTGAAAACTAGAAAAAAAACATCTCAACTCACGTTCAATGTAAAAAAACAAAACTAAACTCATACTATTTACCCCCAAACAGTCCAACCCCCAGCTCAATCAATTCTCTATTACTTCAAAAAACACAAACATTGAAATGATAAACAATACCAAATTGCTTGCATTCCATCTAGACCACCAAATGAAAAAAAAAAATTAAAAACTAGGAAATTTCTACTTAGCCAAGCCATTTCTCACAGACTCAGTCAGGAAACCCATTGCCTCCACCTAAGTACTCCCAACCTTACTGTAAGCCTTACTCATTATAACAAATTAGAGTTCTTCCTTAATCCTAAAACTTCAGTAATGTTACAATAAATTTGCCAAATTTGTTACTGCCCTACCACTGAGGTCCCACCACTGCTTAGCCCTTAGAAAGCTAAGTTGGCTTATGTGGCTTCCCACATGCCTTCACCTATACAAAATGTCTCATTATCCACAAACAGCTCAATAAACCAGACCTTCACAAACTTAAGGCATGAAAACAAAATGAGGCAGTGTAAAAATATTCATTAAAGATAAATACACTTCCAGATTGGTTAAACAGTATGATTCCCTGTAGATACTTTAGGTGCAATTAACTGTTGTTAGGACACCTATTCAAGTCATTGCCAGCTACAGGACCCCCTCCATGAATCTGGACACCCATTCTGCCTATTTGGATCTACTTGAGTCTAGCAAGATACATTCAAATACCATGGTTTTGGGTGACTTTAACTACCCATCCATTGACTGGGTAAATTACTTGTGCTCAAACTCATTTGCCCAAAGTTTCCTTGATTTCATTAACTCCAATGCCCTAGACCAGCTGGTTGACACCCCTACAAGGGGTGCCAACATCCTTGATCTGGTGCTTACCAATATGGAGGACCACTGTAGCATCCCCACTATGAGGGCTTCCCTGGTGAAATCTGACCACAAATCAATCTCATTCGAAGTAGATTCTAACCTCTTACAGGATGGTATAAATAACTTCAGATCACCTTCCCCCTCAGATCGAACTGGCAACTTTGCTGAGTTCTACACCAATGCTTTTTACAAACACCCGTATAACTGCATTGACTCAGCCGTACCTGATAGGACCAAAACAAGCTGCTCAAGGAAGAGCAAACCTGCCTGGTGCACAACTGCCATTAACAGGCTTTACAATAAGAGGAAGAAATTGCTGTCTAAGAGTAAGAGGGAGCGAGCTCTAAACTGGAAATACTCCCTCTGAAGCTTAAACAAGCAAATAAGACTTCTTGTGAAGTCCTCCAAAGCAAACTACAAACTCAAATCAGCTTCCTCAACTAAGGACAACCATAAGGCATTCTTTAATTACATCCATTACCTAAAAGGAAAGTCCCAGATTTGTGCAAAATTGGTAGTTAATGATACCACATATACTGAGCCGGTGGACATAGCTAAGCTGTTGGATGACAGGTTCTGTGTAAACCTCACTCCCCTATCCCCACCACATGTATCCCATGACATCTCTACATTGTATCTCTAAAGAGCAGGTTGTAAATGCCCTTCAGAGAAGCACAACATCTATGGGACCTGATAACATCCCAGGCTGTGTCCCACATGGAATAAAATTGAATACTCTTTTCAATCATAGTCTAAGCATTGGCTTTATCCCAGCTGAATGGAAAATGGCCACTGTTATTCCCTTGCACAAAGACGGTGCATCCACTGACCCCAGGAAATATAGACCTATTAGCCTAACTAGCCTTATCTGCAAGGCCATGGAGTGAATCATCATGGACCTTATCAACAAAGATATAGATGATTTCCAAACACTTGACCCTACTCAATTTGGATTTGTCAAAGGGAGATCATGCCTGTTAAACCTGGTGGACTTCTTCATTACAGTCACCAATGCCCTGGAGGAGGGAAATCTGTGCGTACAGCCTACCTAGACTTAACCAAGGCATTTGACACTATATCCCACTCAGGCATCATTGACAAACTCACCCAACTAGGTATCAACCCTTATATCATTTTATGGGTCACAAACTGGCTCACTGATAGAACCCATATAGTCACAATAGGGGAATCCACCTCCAAGAACAGACCTGTAATCAGTGGTGTTCCACAGGGATCAGTCCTGGGACATCTACTGTTTGGAATCTATTTCTCTGAAGGTCTGTGGCTGACAAGTTTTGCTGATGACTGCAAACTGGGTGCGGTCATAGAATCTCCAAATTATGTCAACATCCTACAAGAGTGTCTTACACAAACAGCTGATTGGTGCAAATGTCAAGGCCTTAAACTCAATGCAAAAAAATGTATTATCATCTCTTTCAGTAAGAGTGATGTTCCTGCTAACTACCACATCAATAGCAACACCTTAAGTACATTGTCAGTGGTGAGAGACCTGGGCATACAGGTTGACAGCAACCTTATCTTTGGCCACCATGTCTCTACACTTGTAAGAAGGGCATTCTATATTGCTCATCTCATAAGTAAGGGCATTGCCTCTAGAAAAAAAGAAGTTACAAACTCCCTGTACTCTTCCCTCTTCAGGCCAATAATTGAGTACAACACCCCTTTTGGTACATACTTTTTCAAGCACCTGCAGCAAATGGAGAGACCATAAAGGTTCATCACAAGGAAAATTCAAGGTCTTCAGCATCTGTCTAATGTGGATCATCTGAAATCACTGTCACTTTATTCTGTTTCATACAGACTACTCAGAGGTGATCTCTGCCTGGCATAGAAGGCAATTTCTGACCCTGCTTTACTGGAAATGCTGCATACCCATAAGTCAAATGGTACATGGGTTACTCACTCTAAAGGCTTTAACCTGGTATGTGACATTAATAGAACCTGATGAAGAAACAGGTTTGTCTCCCAGAGGTTACCACACATTTGAAACAGACTCCCATTTCATGTCAAACAGAGCATCTCATTGGCCGTCTTCAAATGCAAGCAGGAAAATTGGATGGGTAACTATAAATTCACCCCAGGGGTTCCACCAGTGTCCTTTTTGGACAGGGGCAATAGGTGCTGATCTTGGAAGTAAGGGTAGAACTTGGCTGGGCTTGTAAGGGCCCTTGGCCCATTAGCCTAGTAACTTCCTATGATCCTTTGACCTAGGCTACAACATTGAACCTATTCTGAGTCCTTGCCCCCTGAACAGAACACTGCTATCAGGCAACAAGATGCTACATACGATAACCTAATCTAAAGCTGGTGATGCCCTCAACTCTGATACTGTCTCCAGAAAATGGAATCACCTTCCATTAACATTGAATCAGATAGAAAACCTCTATTCTTTCAAATCTGAACCAAAGCTGTATCTTAGAAACACTTGGCGCTTATGATACATGAGGATAAAGGTGCCAATATCAGTATAACCTATCCCCCATCATCTATAGTACTGTAAACTACTGATTCACATCTCACATATTAAAATGTTAATTACATGACAAAGACTATACTAGTTGTGCCAACTGAATTCGTATTGTAAAATGTGCCTACTGAACTGATATTGTCAATTCTTTTTTACTTGCTGTCACTATAAGTCACTGAGTCTACCAAACTCTGTCAACTCCTAGTTATGTAACCTATTGTCGATCATTCTATGTTTATCTTGTATGACCATGGACTCTATTGCTAATCACCTGTATGATACTGTTATGCCATTTCTAAACTGCTGTAAATATGTTTATTATAATTACAATTACATTGTTATTTATATTGGAACTTTTCTCCTCGGACATCCACTGAAAAGGGGTTTTATTTACAGCTGGACTTTCTCAGTTATAAACTGGAGTAAATAAATAAATAAATTATGTTAGATGTTTGAATAATACAGCAAAAGCAGCATACAGTTCTATGGATATGTAAAACATGGTTGAAAGATGAGCATTTCATGGACCAAAATTACAAATGCTTCTGTAATGCACAACTTGAATAGCATACTGTTACTATCATAAGCAAAATCTATATTAGGAAAACATTTCACCCCAATCTATTCTTAATACGATTCATCATCAGTGATAAAACCCACATTTGCATACAAATTCCATATAGTCATTCACATAGCTCACCGAGTCTAATCAAGGAAAATGTTAGAAACCTACAACTGCTCTGTTGTGTTTGGCAATCTAGATTGTAATTGACAGAAAAGTTGCAAGGACCGCTTGAACCAAACCCTTGACTTGCATAATCTCAAAAGATGAATCATGCCACAGCACTGTTTGGTTGATATAATTATCAACATTTCAGAAAAATACCATCACGTCCAACTTCTCTACAATGCTTTAAGTGCCTATGGCCCAGTAACAGAATGTGGTCAATCAATACTCCAAAAATACCACCAATGCATTCTGTTCCAGAAATAGTGGAAGATAGCCTTCTAATAAATCTACATCCAAATATCTGGACATCTGTCTTATTAGGTAAAAACCCAGTCTCCACAGTGTTTATTTTCTATAATATCTTAACTCATATTCTGGACAGACGGTTTATCATTTGGCAATTAGAAAGCAAAGATAAACATTTCTGCTAGCTAACCACAGACATCACAGCACAGCTTAGCTAAATGGATCAAACCTGGCACCTCTGTATAGCAAGCCCTACTTACACTGAAATGCCCTAAACAGTTTCTCTCCTCAAGACATAAATGGCTACTAATGCTGCTAGTTCTACCTTTGTGAGACAAATGGTTGCAGTGCAGCTAAGAAATCACAAGTTGTTTTGGAAACACCTAAAATCATTATAATCAATATGGGCTTATTAACAGATTCATCTTGAAAAAAAAAGCTTTTCCTTCTAAACAAAAACAAAGACTTAATTCATTTTTATCCATGAGCTAGAAAACCTATGTCTCCAAGGTGTATTTGAAAAGGTTGAATGCTATTAGGGTCTACCTGGACTGCACGATGTGTGAAACAGTGATAATAAATGCAGGAATGACAGAAGCTGTAAGTCCAGTTCCACCACAAACATAGATAATAATAAAATAAAGTAATCCAGAGCCACGTGTTCATTAAAAAAACTTTTTGCCTAACAAAGCAACATTGCAAAAGTTTTTTACTTGCAATATTAAACATTTTCAACAAACTCGTGGCTTTGGACTACTTTATTTTATTACTGATGTGTGAAACAACACAGGTACATGTGACTGATGTATTGAATACAGTTTTGTGAGAGTGTGAAAAATACTAGCTGTAGTTCTGGCAAGGTATTTGGCATAATGGAGTTGTTGCTATGGATTTTTTTTTTGATAAGATAGTGCCTTTGTTATGGACATGTTTCCTTTCTCAGAGTGACTTCCACTGTAGTGTATAATTGTGCTACAGCAGTGATGCCTTTGTGTAGGGAGATTTCTCCTTGTTTGAGTTGGTGTGACCTTGCACTTGGTATATATAAGTCTCATATAGGTGGTACAATGAGACAAAAAGTACTGTTTCCTGGTTCTTTACTTTCTAGGTGGGTTTCCTTGTGTTCGTTTTTTTTTTTTTTTTTTTTTCACTCTTCAGAGCAGTTATTTTTTTGTAAAGTCATACTGTTAAGTTTGTCTTCAGTGTTCACTCAGTTTACGGTTTGAGCTTACATGATGTAATTGTTCCCGAATGCCAGTATTCAACTACCTTCACAAATGCTGTATGAGAAGTTAGGCATGCACAAATTCCATTTCAGGGCACTGTTTTCAAAACAGGCATGAAAACTCCTACAAAAGTAGATCTGCCTAAACACTGAGGTTTTCAAGTGTTTCATCCTGAGTTTTTGTAAATGGATTTTTTCATGTATTAGTAAATCCTTAATGTATGCTTATAATTTCTCACTTACCTAACCCTATGAATGGAAACATGCACACATTGTTCCAGTCCTAACAATCAAAATACCCACATATCACACATATTTTAGCCATAGCCAGCATATGCTCCACAGTAGAAATTAATACTCAAAGAACTTATTTATAAAGAGCTACCAGAATAAGTCAATAAATTTGGGTTTCCCACAGATATTCCAAAGACCATAACTGAAATCATAAAAATATCAGGAATTAAGGTGCAAATTGGGAAAATAATCAGTAAGTCCAAACTTGCAGTAACTCAGAGTACCTCCACTTACTGAAATTGCCATGATTTCAGAGTGTGTGGTGTAAGGGTTACTTCCCACATATTTGTTATGGGGGGGGGGGTAAAGCCCCTTCCAAAAAAAAAAGCTTTAAAAGGTGTAACAATGATTTTTAGAATTCACTGTTTCTTACTTGAATTACATTTCTTCCAAATTTATTTATTTAACATTTGTTTACCTGGAAAGTCCAATGTGGACAGAGCCCATTTTCAGCAGATGCCCGAGGAGAAACACTGCAGGGGAATGTCTTTGGAATGTGGGAGGAAACCAGAGCACCTGGAGGAAACCCATACAAATGCAGGGAGGACATACAGACTACGCACAGAAGGCACCCCACCCAGAATCGAACCAGAGAACCACTTGCTGTTAGGTGACAACCCTAATTGCTGCACCACTGCACCACCCGCAAAGTCAGGAACTGTAAAATCATGTAACATACTTATGATTAGAATCCCTTAATATGATACTATTGCTAGCAATCAGCATGGTTTTATGTCGGGTTACAGTTCAAAAACTGATAAGTATTCTGTTACCGACCACAATTATATGGCACTGCAAATAAGACAATTAATATATATATATATATATATATATATATATATATATATATATATATATATATGAAAAGGGTATTTGAGACAGTAAATCATACTCTGTTGTTATGCAAACTTGAGCAGTCAGGGTTCAGAAACAATGTCTTCAAATGGTTCTCCTGATCTAATACAGCATTAAGTATCCTGCACAATGATACTACTTAAGGTTCAGGAACCTTCCAGGTATGACTGCTTGAAGGCTCTATCTTCAGTCTACTATTATTCTCTGAATTTATCAATAGTTCAACTATAGACCTCCCAAAAATAAATGACACACTCTGTGTCAATGAAATAATACTCATCCATTCAAACATCAGTGCCAACATATTACAACTACAGCTCCAAAATTATTTCCAACAACTCTGGAACTAGTTTCCTCGGAGAAATTTATCATAAACAATACAGTACAGTAGTAATGGTGTTTGGTGAACTGCAGAAACCTCATAACTACCTTGGAATCACAATAATGGACCAAAGACCACTCACTTTAATCTTGTTACACCTCAGAAGTATTTTGATATTGCATTTGACTGAAATCTATCATTCACCCACATGCAGATCAGGTAGTCAAGCAGGCCCTTCAGTAGCTCAAAGAGATGTTTAAATCCACAAAATGTACTTAAATAGAAGAAAAGTGGAGTCATCTGCATAGGAAACCTTATGCTCAAATTTGGAAACTACTTAAAAGTAGTTGCACTTAACTCTCCCCAAAATACTACAACTCTTCAAACAACCAGAAACAAACCCTGCCACTTGATTTCATTACCTCACCCCAAAGAGCATCATTGCCTCTCGTTCCACAAGTTACTGTCTTATGTTTAGTATGACGGTTTCTGTAACCCCAGTCTTCTATTTCCAATGTGCTGCAAGTGTGCATGTTTCCACCATAGACAGGTCGTCATTAACCTTTCTATAGCAAAAATATATTTACGAAAATTGGCACCATCCATCTAAAACTCATTATCACATAATATTAGAAACTCTAGTGGCTATACAACCTTTAGAGAAAAGCTAAAAATTCTAAAAAAGAAGAACAGATATATATATATATGTGATATAGACAAAAGATAAACACACCACTTCTGACTCCAGCACAGCTGTTAATTAAAATCGAAATATTCATAATTAATAGGATTAGGAATAAGTATATTAGAGGGTCAGCCCAGGTTGGCAGGTTTAGAGACAAAGCCAGTGAGGCAAGATTACATTGGTTTGGACATGTGCTGAGGAGGGATGCAGAGTATATTGGGAAAATGATGCTAAGGATGAAGCTGTCTGGTAACAGGAAAAGAGGAAGGCCTAAGATAAGGTTTATGGGTGTGGTGAGAGAGGACATGCAGGTGGTGGGTGTGACAGAGCAAGATGCAGAGGACAGGAAGAAATGGAAACTGTTGATCTGCTGTGGTGACCCTTAACGGAAGCAGCCGAAAGAAGAAGAAGAATAGTCATAATTAAAACTGCTTAAACAAACTCTACAGTATGCCTGCATAGAGAGAGAGAGAGATCCTGTAACAATGTTTGCTTGGTAAAGGTTTATTGTAGTAAATAACTCACTACTAATATGCAGATATTCATTGCAAGCAACTCCTTAGTAATATGTGTTGACTACAAACAGGTATATTTCAAATCCCACCAATGACTCACTGATGTTGCTACCATTCAATTCTGTACAATATATTTCAGTGTCTGTAAAAAATAGCCGTTTAAATGCATAGTGGGTATAAGGTATGTCTTGCAGACTATATAAGCTTGCCTGTGCTAACAACTATGGCTGCAGATCATGGTTGCAATGTGTCTATGGGCTAGCTCACTCAGTAGATTGGCAAAGAAAGATAGATAGATAGATAGATAGATAGATAGATAGATAGATAGATAGATAGATAGATAGATAGATAGATAGAGATCATCTGTGCAGGTTTTCCATTTTTTATTCTTTGAATGATTTTTACTTGCTATCTGATGATAGAAGAAAGAATAAAATGTCACTTTTTCAATACACTTTGGTTACTGTGAAAAGAATGGACAAATAACATTACAAATGATTTTTTTAAGTATTTGGTACATGTGTTTATCCACTTGTTCAGTGATTCCAATGTATAAACAAGGACAGCGTCTTCGATAAACACATGAAACAGGAACAGCGGGTCTATATGACACTATCAAATGGACTAAATAGCAAATGCTATTTAGTCGATCTGATACTGTCGAAATGGTAAAATAGCAAAGTCACGGAGCATCAAATTTTTTCCCAGGAAAAAAATTTGGTGGGCCATCTCCAGGACTTTGCCATTTCCTCCACTATGGTGCAATATCGGAGTTGGTATATTTAAGTAGGGGGTGTGGGCAGCACAGCCCGTCACATGGGGGGGGGTAAATTTGTGTTTAAGTTTTTTTTTTTTTTTTTATGGATTAGCAAATTTTTTTCCCTGGAAAAAATTAGCTGTTCCCTTTGTTCGATATTTTGTTGTTTTGATACTATCAGTACGATGAAATAGCATTCGCTATTTACATCATACGATATTATGATATAGACGCAGAACAGCTACTAATGAGCTCCACCTTCAAAGTAATGGTATTGTGATATATGTTATAGGTTGTTTTGTCACTTTATTGTTATCTATATTATGTTATATTGCATTGATTTGTTTTAACATTTTGTTTGTTTAGTCTGAGTTGCTCTGCCACATGAATTAATTGAGTTGGGTGTTTCACAGTATGTATCACAGACAGAATTTGAAATGTATTTTAATAACATAATTTTGGAGACTGACAGTTATCAGTGATGTGCAGTACTGGTGGTATTGCCGGCTAGGATGTATGCAAGCATTAAAAAGGTTCATGCTGAAATATTAAACATGTTGATGACACAATATTTTATGATTAGCTGTTATGTCAAAGTGTCTAATTGGTTATCATAATATGAGCAGCGGACTAAGTATATAGGACATACCAACTTAGAGGAGGATGGTTGGAGTGAGTGGTAGGGAAGACCTGTCCATGTCACTACACTTTAATATAATTTATTTATTTGTCTTTGTTGTCCAGGAAAAGTCTGACAGGATAAAAACTATTTTCAGTGGAGGTTCAGGGAGAAAAGCTCCTCATTTAAGTTACACACAATGTGCAAACTAGCATTAACATGCCAAGACTATATGCGTTATGTAAATTTTAATCCATATAGAAAATGTCGATCGTTGCATTCCAATTTCATGAAGGCATTAGTGAACAGTTTATAGATGGATGCTAGATTAGGCACATTGAATCTAGCGATGTATGTATTTCATCTGTTAGTGTTTTATACCATAAAAGCACTGCATGGTAGTGAAGGATTTCTAGATAGCATTTCAGAAAACTGGAGTCTCAAAAAGAATTTTAGTAAAATTGATCATTTTACTGAGGCTGTCCTTCTAAGTGGGGTGCTGTGCAACACAGGAAGTGGGGTCACAGCAGGTGCATTAGCAGATGGGGCAGTATCTTGAACTACATGCAGTGACAATAACAAGATGATGACTAAGTTGTTAAATGCAGTTTTCACACTCATGTATGCAATTTCACTTAGAGAAGTAAAATGACTAAATAAAAGGTTGGTAGTTGCATAATTGTTTTATATATAAAAGTATAGTTATGCTAGTTAAGAGCATATGAACACCAGATAACTTTATTATTTTTGTCAGATATGAAATATGAGGATGTTCATTTGGAAGAGTTATAGGTTAATACTATGCCATTAATTAGAGGGATTATTTGTAACCAGTTCTCAAGATCACGATTTGTCAGTACCCTATGCTATGAATAACTACTACGTAACTTCATCCCCTTTCAATGAGGTTTTAGGGATCAGATCATGAGTGAAATTGTGGTTTCCCAACCATTTGTCCAGGTTATACTTAAAGAGCGTCAGGGAGTTACCTTGCTTTATATTTAAGGGAAGTCTATTCCATAAATGATGGATTCTTTGGAACAGATATCTATCTTGCTAGGAGGCCCTATTTATGATATGATAGGAGTTTAGTTCCTTTGAGCTGATAGCTGTGGCAACCTTTTCAATGATAGCATGTTTCCTAGACTAATATATTGTGTTCTGTCAGTAAGTTAGTTTACTAACCAGTGGATAACATAAGAGTTTGCAGTTGGTTTGATTATCTTGTGGATAATTCCAGAATGTAGAATAGTTTCAAAGGTCATGGCCAGGTCAAGGTAAGCAGTGCTAACTAATTTGCCTGCATCAGGTGCATAAGTGATTTTTTTTTCAAAGAAATCTACCATGTTTGTGGGGTATGATATACCTTTAACAAGCCAAAACTGGTTTGGATCATGGTGTGGTGGACCACTAATGTCCTTGTTAATAAATTCCATAAGGATGTGCACAATTGCTTTACAGGTAGGGCTGGTAAGGTTTATAGGTCTGAAGACTCCATGCTCAGTGATGGACAGTCCCTTTTTGAATGGGATGACTGCAGCAGTTCTCAACGTCACCAGCATGAATGCAGCAGGAAAGCTAACAATGAATAGGATCATTAGTAAGTATTTAAGCCTGTACTTGGTGCTGACAAGAAAGCAGCCTGGCACCCTGTCTGGACCAATGGAGATAGTTATTTTGGCTTTGGAGATTGCCCTCATGACTTGCTCTGAAATGATATAGGCAGTGTGGACATGCTATGTGTGGAAAAATTAAGGGGACATAAGTGTATAAAGTGTGAGCTAAAATACCTATTAATATGTTGGCTATGCCTTCTGGGATTGCGTATGTGTCATTATGTATTAACTCAATGCATTTCTATGTATAGCTTCTAAGATGTGTGACAAACTTAAAAAAGGCTTTACGATTGTCTTAACATAACTGACAATTTTCATTTCAAACTTACCTTTGGAGGATTTTATTCTGCTTCTAAGTTCTTTGTTAATCCGTTTGAGTTCACATTTAGAGGTTGTGGTATTATGTTTGCTTTTATGGACAAACAAGTTTTTTTCATCTTTTTGTATGTTTTTTTTTATTGTAGGATTCATTCAGAGGGGTGTATTCCTGAAGTTGGTGTTGTATCTGTGTTTGGAAGGGCAGATGCATCACTGCACACTTCTAAAAGAGTGTATAAACTGTACTTGATGACAAAGAAACAATGGGAGGATATATGTATGTATGTCTCCCAAATATGCAACAAACTCTAGAAGATTTAGAATTTTTGCTTAGAAATGTTTACATAGATATTTTTATACCCCAAGTAGACTACAGAGAATTTTTTCTCAGGTAGACAGCAAATGGAGGTGTGATGGGGAAGAAAAAGGTAATTGGGAATATATTTTCTGGGGGTGCAGTGAGTTGGCAGACTTTAAGGATTCCCTGCGGGATGCACTATTGGAGATGCTGGGTGGGCAGATTGGTGTGATGAGGGAGACGATTTTTCTGAGCTATGATTATGGTGGCTGCCAAAAAAAGCAATTACTAGAAAATGGAAATCAAAATCTAAACCAACTATATTAGAAGTGGTGAATATAGTAACAGAGATAAAACAACTGGAATTGAGATCTTTAGAAAAGGGTACGAGCAAACTACGTAGGAAAAAATTGTAATTGTGGGAACAATACATTTAGGGGAGATATGAGGTTTAAAAGAAGGCAGGACTTAAGCTATGTAATGTTTGACTGAAAACGATTGGGTAGATTATAAGTGATGTATAATTTTTCCAACTTGGAGTGTCATTATGGTTTGTGATGTAAAATGCTTGCAACCAGGATTGTGTTGATGTGGTTTGTTTTCATTTATATAAACATATGATTGCTTATGTCATAAGCGATAGTTTAATAAAGATGTTTCTTGTTTAAAGAAAGGAGCAGGAATTGAATAATTTATGTAATGTTTCTTAAGTTATATGATATATAGCAAAATATATGAAGCATAACGTTTGTTAATTTTAACTTGTTATTCCAGTTTGATTACTTTTATATAAATGTAATGTAGCTATGTCACAAGTGATAATTCAATAAAGATATTTAACAAAAAAAATGTACTTAATGAAACCCTTTATAAGAAAGCCAAATACTCATGCAAGCTAACACACAGAGTTTTGTACCAAATATTAAAGAATATAGTTCATGTTCTGAAGAAAGTGTGAATAACAAACCTTTTGAGTTGAATAGAACTTCGCTAGCACATACAATACCAATCTACCAGTTTTTTATGCACAAAAACAGTTGTTTTTGCATTTTGTTTTGTTGATAAGGACACCCTCCTGAACTGTTTTCTCAGAGCTGAAATTTCTGTCATGATTTCATGAAGGACTGAATCCACAATGTATCACTATCTCTAAATTAATGTTTATCCTCTAGTATTTTTATGTTAAATGCATAGGTTCATACAAGGTTACTAGGCTAGTGGCCCTAGAGCCTTTACAAACCTCACCTTCTTAATAAGGAAATCTCTGAGGTGTCTCCAGCTGCTGCAGGTGTCTGGTGAGGTACATGCAAAATGGTACATTACACTCTATTAGTGGTCTGATAAGGGTCGAGTACAGTGGAGTTATAACAACCCTTCACTTGGATGCTATGCCCTTGCTTATGAGGTGCACTACATAGTAGGCTTTCCTTACCACTATAGAAACTTGGTGGTCAAAGTTCAGATTGATATCAAATTGTGTTTCCAAGTCTCACACTACTGGGTTGGAACTCAGGGGGGTGATATCAATATTGTAATTTGTAGGGAATTCCGTTTTGCCAAAGGGAATAATAATGCTTTTTTTTGCATTTAGTTTTATACCATGACTTTGGCACCAATCATTTCTTTCTGTTAGCCCTTCTTGTAATATGTTGACATCATTGGGGGACTCAATGATTGCTCCCAATTTGCAATCATCAGCGAACACAGTGAGACAAAGGCCATCTACTTTGCCATCGACTTCTGAAAAAAAGATGCCAAAGAGTATGGGGCATAGCACAGACCACTGTTTTACTCCACAGGTGACAAGTCTGCTGATTGAGGTAGACTCACCAATTTTGACAAATGTGTTCTGTCAGTGAGCCAATTGGCTAGCAATCCAGTAACATAAGAGTTAATCCCTAGCCTGGAGAGTTTCACAATGATGACAGAGTGGGAAATTGTGTCAAAAGCCTTCATCCATGACTTTGGTGGTATTCTCAAAGAAGTCTACCAGGTTCAATAAGCATGAGCTACCCTTAACGAACCCAAACTGAGTTGGGTCCAGTGTTTGGAGGTTGCCTATGTACTTGTGGATAAGGTCCATGATAATCATTTCCATGGCCTTGCAGATGAGGCTGGTTAGACTTATGGATCTGTAGTTCCCAGGGTCAGTTGATGCCCCACCTTTGGGCAGGAGATTACTGCTGCTGTTCTCTATTCTGCAGAAACATAGCCAGTTCTTCAGCTATGATTAAAGAGAATGCCAACTGGGTCCACTAGATCTTGTTTTAGATTATTTAGTACACAACCTGGGATATTATTTGGTCCTAATGTGTCCATGTTTTTGGCCTTGGTGAGTGCAGAGATGTCCTGTTCTCTAGAGCTAATAGGCAGAGGGCTTGTGTCAGGTATGCTTTAGGATATGCTAGGCGGGGATGAGGGGTGAAGTTTGCACTGAATCTATCAGAAAGCATGTTGGCAATATATTCCAGTGTAGTATGAGTGATCCCATCTACAACCAGTTCAGCACATAGCTGGGCATTCCATTTTAGACTTTGGATGTAGTTGAAGAATGCCTTATGATTATCCTTGGCTAGGGATGCGATTGTAGTTTTGCAATTTGTTTCACAAGAATTTACAAGATATCTGATTTTCCTGTTTAGGCTTAGGAGGGAACTCTTCCTCTGTAAAGAGATATTCCTCTTGCTTTTGGACAACAGTTTCTTCCTCTTGTTATATAATCTGTGGTGGGGCATCTATAGCTAGCAATGATGCAGTATGGTACTTTCCCAATAGTTAATTGGACATGCAGTAGACTGAGAGAGGCATGCTGTTTGACCACTCTCAAAGTGTATTTGGTTTTAATTAAGATGGAGACATCTCCACCTTTGCTTCCTTCATAGATTCATAGGTGAGCACTAGACTAATGGCCCTGGAGCCTTTACAAGCCTAGACCAAAAAAATTGCCCAGGCACCATGCCACCCAATGTTAGTTCACAGTGCCCCCTATTCAATAGGGTAACTGGAATAATCCCTGGAGTGCACTTTCTGTTACCCATCCATTCATCAAAATTTCTGTTGAAGAGGGCCAGTGAGGTGCTCTGCTTGACATGAATGGGAAGCTTATTCCAGAGTATTGGCAGTCTTTGTGAGATGAACCTATCCCTCCAGCATGTTCTGTTAATTGTCGTAATGAGGCTGTGATCTCTGGAGTGTGTGGTGTGGGGGATTGGGATTTCTTTAGGTGCAGCATGTCAAGTAGGATTGGGTTGAACATGGCTTTGTAAGTCAAGCAGAGATCACCTCTAAGAAGAAGATAAGAGACTAAGAGCAGCTGAAGTTTCTTGCGTCTGTCAATGCAGGACATGTATTTAAGGCCTAGGGTCCTTTTTGTGAGGTATTTTTGTGGCCTCTCCAGCTGTTGTAGATATCTGGTCAGATGCATGCCAAACAGGGCATTATATTCGATGACTGGTCTAATGAGGGATATTGACCTCTTTCTTCCTGGATGCGAAACCTTTGGTTATAAGATGTGCCATGTAGAAGAACTTTCTGACCACAGTGGCAATGTGGTGGTCAAAGGTGAGGTGGCTGTCGACCTGACTGCCCAGATCTCTTATGGGCCCTTCAGTGTTTAGTGGGTTCCCATCAAAGTAGTAATCGTGGGAACTGAGTTTTTTTTCAAAGGGGATGATAACGCCCTTTTGTATGATGTCTGCTTCACTTGGGGAGTTGATAATGACTCTTAGCTTGTAGTCATCAGTGAACTTGCTCAGCCAAAGTCCTTCTGTGTTGGCCTGGACTTCTGAAAAGTAGATGCCAAACAGGAGAGGGCCCAGGATTGAGCCCTGTGGGACTCCACTTGTGACTGGTTAACAGTCTGACTTGGAATCCGCAAATTTCACTTTGTGGGTCCTGTCTGTGAGCCAGTTTGCAACCCACCTAGTGATGTAAGGATTGATGCCTAGTTTGGTGAGTTTACCAATTATACCTGAGTGGGAAATGGTATCAAAGGCCTTGGCCAGTTCGAGGTAGGCTGTATGCACTGCCTTACCCTCATCCACAGCCTTGGTGACAGTCTCGAAGAAGTCAACCAGGTTCAGCAGGCAGGATCTCCCCTTGACAAAGCCAAACTGTGTGGGGTCAAGAGTTTTGAGATTCCCTATATATTTGTTAATTAGGTCCATGATGATGTGCTTCATAGTTTTGCATACCAGACTCGTCAAGCTAATGGGGCGATAGTTCCCAGGGTCTGTAGTTGCTCCCCCTTTATGGAGCGGGATGACTGTAGCAGTGCACCATTCATTAGGAACATAGCCTGAGGTAAGGCTGTGATTAAATAGGGCACACATATGTGGTGCCAGGTCATTTTGTAGCTCATGTAGGATGCAGCCAGTGATATTATCAAGTCCCATCGATGCTGTATTCTTGACTTTGGAAAATGCAGATTTTACCTGTGCTGCAGAAATGGTTGGTACCAGGCTTTCTTCTGGTATTGTGATAGAGTTCTTGGGGGGGAGGGGTAAAGTTGGCACTGAATCTGTCAGCCAGTATGTCGGCTATATCTGTTGGCTCAGTATAGGAGGTGTCATTGTGCAATAATTCAGAGCAAATCTGGGTATTGCCATTGAGGTTTTTGATATATCTATAGAAGGCTTTGTGGTTGTTTTTTTATGTCAGCTGTAATTCTGCCTTGATAGCTGGCTTTAGAGGATTTGATAAGGGATCACAGCTTTTTGTTGAGACTGATAAGGGAGGTTTTCCAGTCCTGTGGCTTCATTTTTTTCTGCAACAGTTTCTTCCTTCTGTTGTAGAGTTTATTGATGGCTGGGGACCACCAGACTGGCTTCCATTTTTTGGAGGAGAGTGTCTTAGTTCTATTTGGTATGGCAAGGTCCATGCATTTGTGTACATGCTCGTACAGTGCATTGGTGTATGATTCGGCAGCCATGCAGCTATTTTCCATTGGCATGGGTGCTGAGAAGTTAGCCACTTCTGTTTTTAGGAGCCCAAAGTCAGCTTTAGAGAAGTTTTTCAGGGTGGTCACCTTAGCGGGGGGTGTGGGTGAGATGGAGATTTCTATGGTGATCAGTTTGTGGTCAGATTTAACCAGGGAATAATTGACTATAGGTGTTGAGCAACAGTCTCCCATGTTGGTTATAACCAGGTCGAGGATGTTGTTTCCTCTAGTGGGGGTCAGAATGAGCTGGTCCAGGGCATTGGAACTGATAAATTCCAGAAAGCATTGGGCCTGTGCATTGGTACTTGAATAGTTTCCCCAGTTGATGGAAGGGTAGTTGAAGTCACCCAGTATGTGAGCATTGGGTTGGACCTTGACAGATTCCAGGGTGCTTAGGAACTTGGAGTGAGAGTCTAGGGACATGTTTGGGTTCTGTAGCAGGCCATGACTTCTATTGCCGTCTTACCCAGTATTAGTTGTACTTGAAGTATCTTGGATGCATTGTGCTGGGCTACCAGTCTAGAGGTGTGCGTATCCTTTAAGAATATGGTCATTTTGAGGTTTGAACGTTTGGAAGGTATTGTAGCCTTGCATGGCTGGGGTGTTCTCAGCGGCCTTGAACCATGTCTTGGTAACTTCACAGACATCAGCATTCTCCAAGGTGAGGAGGGCTTCCAGGGAGTGCAGTTTCATGTTTAAACTCCTAGCATTAAGCAGCACAACCCTGAGTTTGTCTAGATTAGATTCTGTTATGTTGAAAAATTTGTTGTTTTGACATTGCCTAAAAAGGCACTATGGGGGAGGCAAGGGCCTTTGACAGTATCCAAAAGCCTAGGGGGGGACAGGTGCAGACCATCTCTAGCAAAGCAGTGAGGTCTGTTTAGCATATCTTTCCAGGCTGACAGATACAGGATCCCCCCTGGAGTGACACCACAAACTGAGCCAATTGTTAAAGTCAGTCATTTTTTTGTTTATATTGTGGCATCATCCTGGGTGAGGGTAAAATACTGCTTAGGGCTAGGGACATACCTGTCTGGGACACATAATCAGAGAGCTCTGTCATGTCTCTCTTCATATAGTCCAGAGAGGTACATCTCAAGTCATTCACTCCAACATGGACTATGACAGTAATAATGGTACTTGTTGTTGAGTGACTTGAATGCATGCGTGACTTGTTGGATCCTGGCACCAGATAGACAACTGACTGTGATCTTCTCCTTGTCCAGTCTGTCCAGTTTGGTGAGGGAGACATATTTGTGTCTCACTATGGAGTCACCTATGATCAAGCCATTTGATGTGTTTTGTCTTAGTGGCTTATTTGTTGAGATACAGATATGTGTGTGTTGATATGTGTAGTGGTTTCTTTATGCTTAGTGATGAGTGCAGGTGGTATGCATTTGGGAGGTCTCTGTTTTTTTTGTAGGCTTTTAGTGAGTACTTTATTTTGTGTGAGAGGTGAGGTTTGTGTCAGAGGTGAAGCATGTGTGCTGATGACCTGCTTGATGTCTAGCTTGTTTTTACATGAGAGAATTGACTCCAGTTCCATAGTGTATTTGCATCTCTCACATAGCGTATTAGTTTGCTTTAGGAGTAAATGGCTGTCAGTATACATGAAGCAATTGCTTCATTGCTTCAGGATGCCCATATCAATCAAACTGGCAGGGGAAATGATGGGAAACTGCCCATCCATTATGGCAGGACTTTTCTGAATGTGGTATTTGAAGGGATTGGGCCCGCTGGTCTTAGGATTCAAATAGCAAAATTGAAGCAGCAATTTAATTAAATACAGTTAACAAAGTGCAGTGCTGGCTTAAAATATACTTATTTTTCATTTTTTTCAGTGAATGCCTTGGATTTCAGTGCAGATGCACTCTAGACCTCTGACTAAAGTTGCCAAATGTTGAGCAAACTGAGTGCAAACGCACGCAAATGCGAGGCTTATTACAAGTACCAATGTGAAAACCCCAAACTGAGCTTTCTCCAGCATCCCCAACTCATATGGGTCCTGAGCTACACACTTCTGCCACAAGGGTGCAGGGAGGCCCTGTTAATGTAAGATGGCTGGTCGAAGAGCACAGTGATACCAAACAGTCTAGATTCAGCAGGTTTGAATCTAGCCTATCCTATATAAGGCAAGGAAACACAATTTCTAGATGGGAAGGAATAAGGGAGAGTCACCTAAAGGTCAAAGTGAGAGTGTTTATTAGTATACTATTAGATGGCCTGTAGTGGTACCACCCTCTGTACAAACTGGCAGCTTTTCAATCAGCTGTGAACAGTGGGAGACTATGGACAGCATTTCCTATAGAGGATTTTGAAATGGAGAGGTTTGCTTATATGCAGGCATGGGGAACCACACTTGCATTTACTATCAGGATGAAAACTTTTATGAAGTTAAACCCTCAGGCCAATAAGATAAAAACACAATAAGCTAGTGACCATTAGTTCCCACCTTGAATGGGTTGAATTTAGCTCTCTGCTCCCACCAGAGTGCAAAAGAACCCTTCCAATGTAAAACAAACTGGCCTTGAGCTCAAGTCCAGTAACAAATGCTTTACAACAGAAGTAAGAATTCCTGCAGTATAAGGAATCCTAGTAAATAAGTTCACTAACCCTGAGAAATGTTCACAACACACAAAAACTTTGCAAAACTTAGAAACATTTTGGCAGACTCATTCACAACAGCTTCTGTTGTATCCAAGGAGGTTAGGAAATATCAGAATATTGTTAAAACAACCTAGGAGCAGTACAGTAATAAACAGATACAGTTTCTTTAACAAGTGTACGCTGAAAAACAGTGATAAATTCAACAAAATAAATAAAATGCAGAACATAAATGAGCACACTGTTACAAAATGTAAGGCTTTTATACTAGCAGGATGAAAGACTTTTATAAAGTCAAATCCTTGGGCCAATCAAATAAAAACACAATCAGTTATAGACTAGCTGTTCCCAAATCGGTTGGGTTGAATTTAGCTCTCTGCTCCCACCAGAGTGCAAAAGAGCCCTTCAAATGTAAAACAAGTCATTAGTAATTTCATCAAGTAGCTATTTCAGGTAAAACACCTCACAATACAAACTAACACACACACTGCTATAGTTAACTGGAATGTAAATATGAAGCAGTTCCCCAAAAGAGATGAGTTGGTTTTCCATACCTATAATGCTTCACCGTTGTATGGAAATCATTGTTCATTACATGCAATGACATTGTTTTGGGGTGTGGCTATAGAGAAAAACTAAGTAAATTGTAAAACTAAACAATCAAACAGTACAGTATAATCTTAATTGTCTGCAATAAATACAATAGCATTGGAAACAAAATTAATTGAAAAACAAAAATGTTTCTGAAAGTGACCACTATTCTTTAAAAATAATTCTTCTAGGATATCTGTTACTTTGTGCATTTATCTTATCAATGTTTATAAAGTTTTAAGATTTATGTTTTATACATAGCACATCTTTTATGCACAGATGATACATTTTTACATTCATATTTTGTATATAGTATATAGTCTGACTATAATATTCAAGCCAAAAAATAATAATGTTTGTTACTTAACACTTGAATATTCATGCAACTACACAACTGTTATATCTAGTGTAAGTTGACTGTGTAATGACTATATTTATATAGACACCTGTCCTCTTATTTTTTTCTGTACCTAGGTCATGGCTGAAAGGGTCCTTATACCAGTATACGTAACCAATAAACAGACTTAAAAGAAAATAAAAAAGAAAATGTTCTACAGCTCAGGCATCCCATCTGTATGCCACAGCTGGTGTTGCTGGCAGGCAGCCAAGTTTGACATGCAGGTGGAACTGTATGGTCATGAGGTTACTCATTTCAGAAGATCCATATAGAGCAGCAAGGTTGTTATAATTATTTTCTTCTCATCCATGTCAAAGCATGGATTTGTGTGGCTACTAGTCCACCAGGGAATTAAACATTTTTTGAATTCATAACACTGCAAGCCATCCTACAGCAATTCAGGGATGTCTTACACTACACAGAACCATGCATTTACATGGCTGCAGGCTCCATTCCCCGACTCCCAAAACCTGAAATACAACCCCATCTGTAGGCAATATAGGCAGTCTTCATACCAGGTACTGCTTACAGTACCTAGTCCCACATACAGGCGGAGTGTCTACTTTACTGAAAAGTCCATTCAGTTCCATGGATATTTTTCATTCCAGCACCAATCCAGTCAATGCACAATACACACAAACATATTTCCCATAAACTATTACTAAACGGATTCATATACCTCTAGTTTCTTCCCTAAGAGTGATCATCACATGCTATACAGATATGTATTAATGATCTGCATTACTGCACTGTATGCTGAGCACTGCACACTTTACTAGGAATCCTATCCTACTCTATTTGTCTTTCGTTACTTTTTATTTAAATATAAATGCATTTATTTTGTTATCGATTTATTGTCTGATTGACTGAGTGAGTGAGTGATTGTGCTGCAGCCTGTGTCACTTTTTGAGTTGAACTGTATAACAGAGTATAGAAAATACACCTATATACTACCTGCTGTTTACTTTAGTGCTCCCCATTTGCATCATAAAAAGGCAGGAGTGCATGACTCAGAATCAGGAAGCACCTGGTAGCTGCTCAGCATACAGGAAATACAAACACTGCCTTATTAGTAAACTTAATAAATATAGTGCTGATAAAGATACTTAAAAGCTGCATATTTTAGAAAGTCTGCTTTATACAATGAGATCATAGTTATTTCAAAAAAGAATAATAAGAAAAATACTTTCACACATAGATTCATAGATTCACAGATTTGTATGTACTTACGAGCCTATTGGTCTAGTTGGATTTTATGAATCCTAGCCTTACATTCACACAGTAGATATAAGCCCTTATATTTTGCATACAAAGATGGTCTGAACAAGGGTGTACTGGAGTATTTACATGTTTTCTCTTCTCTTCAGGATCAGTGGTGGGAAACTGGAGGTGTGTTTGTGGTTACCGATCCATTCATCCAAATTAGATTTGAATAGAGTTAGAGAAGTACATTTCTTTATGTGGAGTGGGAGACAGTTCCATGGAAATGGTGCTGTCTGTGATACATGCACCTCCAACATTTTCTATTAATTTTGTGAAGAAACTGAGATTCCTTGAGCAGGTGTTTATGTTTAGATGTATAATGGATCGACAGAATAGAGTATATTGAGTCTCTGTAAGAAAGTAAAGGTCACTACTCCATAGTGTGTCTGATATTGTTAATAATGTTATTAGCTACAACAAATATTCCTTTGCCCTTTTTCCTGTCCAGAGTTCTGTCCCTTAATAAATCATGCAACTCTTTGATACGTCCCAGTTACTGTATTGCTATGGCTTTCTAGAAGCAAAGCCATTACTGTATTGCAATGACTTTCCTTCTAGAATGGTACTTTATTTCCAGTACGCATGTAACACTGTATGCCTAGCAGCCTTGCAATGTGTCACAAAGCCATCTATTCTCAACTGTTCTGCTTCTGCTGGTAAAGTTATAAAGTTTCTTGCCTCCCAAGGTTTTTGGTCTGCTCATATGAATGTTGTACTTTTTTTCTCAGTTTACTGAAAAACTCATTGTAGGGAGATGGAAATCTTGAGATGTATATAATATCAGTGACAGAACAAACCAATGGACTGCCCAAATTTTCAATGACATTTAAAGACAAATATTCTATTTTTCATATAAATCTTTACCTTTACTTTATATGCTCACTGGCGATAAGGATAATTACTTTCGGTCCAAAGCAAACTGATTAGAGTAACTCAGAGGGGTACCCTTCATGCAGTCTGTCAGCATGCATTGAATTCTTCATTGCTTTAGTCTTTTGAGCACATTCAGAGGAAATCTGACCGGCTAACAGACAGACTCAGCAGGTCCATAATGTTACGTTATAAGGGGCCCCTCAATGAGGTAGTGGCTCAAGACATTTTCAACAATCTGGCAATTTTGCTATAATGATAAATCTCTTGCACACCGTGGCACAGCAGATAGCATTGCTGTCTGCTGCCTCTTCCTATGAGGCAGCAGATAGTATTGCTGCTTCACAGAAAGAAGTTCCCCTGGTTCAATTCTTAGCTGAGGTGCCTTCTATGTGGAGTCTGCATGTTCTCCCTGTGTTCACTTGGGTTTCCTACCACATTCCAAAGACATGCAATAGGTAGATTGGACACTCTAAATTGGTCATACGTGTGAGTGTGCATGGGAGTATGTGGTGTGGAAAAAAAACCATCAGAGGGCTAGTGATACGGAGGTGTGAACCTTAGATCTAGATGATTGCCACTATTGAAGTGGCACCCCATCCCCATGTGCAAAAAAAGGAAAAAAGGGATTGTGGATGGATGAATGGATAAAGCTCTTGAAATATTAGTTTCAAATTCTTTTCATGATTTGTTAGATAAAAAAGGCAAGTCATCCTCATGAAAAAGAGGACACCTCTGTCTAGTGCTTCTATTTAAATGGAAATTTACTTTTATGTATGCTAGTGCTGATTTTAAATACTCTGTTGTGTTTTGTGCTGTGGGTGGATTTTTGCATTTAGAACTGCTTTAGCAAGTTATCTACTGGTGAGAGATGGGATGCTGCTGTTGTTCTAGATGAAATTTGTTACTGCTAGCAAGAACAGTGTGTTTTTGATTGACCTGTGTGTTCTGGTTTGTTTAAACTCAGTATACCTGCAGGCACCACCTCGTTCTATTCTGCTGGGCTACATTTACATGAGGATGAAGAAACCTGAGCACATTAACCAAACCAAACCCCACTACACATCTGGGAAGCTTCTGTGTTTACAGTTAAATTAGAGTGTACTAGTGATGATTTTAAATACTTACTGTATTTTTATGGCGTTGTGTATTTTTGCATTTAGAACTGGTTTAGCAATTTATCTCCTGCTAAGAGAAAAGGTTCTGCTATTGTTCTGAGTGAAATTTGCTACTGGTTGCCAAGGCAGTGTATTTTTGATTGGCCTGTGTATACTGGTTTGTTGTTTGAACTCAGTGTATCTGCAGACATTGTGACTCTACTCTGCTTGGCTGAGAATACATGAGAAAGTCTAGGGATGCCAAATCAGATCTGACCTCAGAACTAAATTTCATCTGGGAAGTGCTATGCAGTTCGGGTTTGTGAAAGGCAGATCATGCCTTCTGAACCTGATCGACTTCTTTGAGGCAGTCACCAAAGCTGTAGACGAGGGTAAGGTGGTTCACACAGCCTATCTTGACCTTGCCAAGGCTTTCGACACCATCTCCTATTCTGGAATTATAACTAAACTCACTAAACTAGGTATAAATCCCTATGTCACAAGATGGGTTGCCAGCTGGTTCACTGACAGAACCAACACTATAAAAGTTGCAGACTCCAAATCTGACTTCAAACCAGTGACAAGTGGAATAACACAGGGTTCAGTCTTTTGACCTCTCCTGTTTGGTATCTACTTCTCTGAAGTACAGGCTAACACAGAAGGCTTCTGGTTAATGAAGTTCGCAGATGACTGCAAACTAGGAGCATTAGTTGAGTCCCCAAATGATGTGGACATCCTACAGAAGACCTCACTGAGACAGATGCCTGGTGTCAGAGGCATGCCTAAAGCTCAATGCCAAAAAGTGTTTTGGCATCTCCTTTGGTAAAAACTCTGTAACCATAAACTACCACATAAATGGCAGTCTACTTAATGCCGAATGTGAGATAAGAGTCCTTGGGAACCAGGTGGACAGTAGTCTCTCCTTTGATAATCACATTGCCACAGTAGTCAGGAAATCCTTCTATGTGGCACACCTCATCACAAAAAGGTTCTCTTCCAGGAAAAAAGAGGTCATTGTTATCCTCTACTCAGCACTCATTAGACCCATTATAGAGTATAATGCCCCTTTTGGAATGTACCTCACAAGACATCTGCAGCAGCTGGAATGGCCACAGAAGTACCTCACAAAGAGGATTACTGGCTTTAAACAGATGCCCTACACTGACCATCTCAAAAAACTCCAGCTTTACTCTGTAGCATCTCACCTACTCTGAGGAGATCTCTGCCTAACATATAAAGCTATGTTAAACCCAGAGCTGTTGGACAAACTACACCTAAAGAAATCCCAATCCCTCCGAGCTACACACTCTAGGGACCTAAACCTTGTCACCACAATAAACAGGACATGCTGGAGGGATAGATTCCTGTCCCAGAGACTTCCTATACTCTGGAACAAGCTACCCATCTATGTCAAGCAAAGTTCTTCATTAGCACTCTTCAAGAAAAATCTTGATGAGTGGATGGGAAATAGGAAATACACCCCAGGGATCACTTCTGTGGCTCTGCTCGACAGAGGCACAGAAAATTAACTTTCTTGGGTAGCATAAGCCAGGGAAACATGTTGGTTAGGCTTACTTAGATCCTTGGGCCGATAGCCTAGTACTTACCTATGAAACTATGAGGCAAGGATGCATACTTTTGAGAATTATTTATGACAGTTCCAAGTGTTCACATCATCTGGTTCAATAAAAAACTCTATGAAGTAGTGCCACCTCTGACCCTTACTTACTAGATACTCTATTAAGCATACAACAATATCCAATTGGGCATGTTAACACACTCCAGTAGACTCCTGTGGATGACTGAGCACTGCTGTGGGCAGTTGAGAATACACAAGAACATTTGCGTCCACCCAGCAACACATACAGAGAGTCATATGAGGACTTCTGCTCCCTCTTACTGTAAACATATTGTTGATTGTCTCTTCCATTACATTTGCATCTGTGGGCATTCAGAGCCTCTGTTCTTGCTGTGATGTGTAAATCTGTACGAAAACCGTGATTGTGGCATTTTTAGTCAGGGTCTTCAAGAAACCCTAATTCAAGTTATACTTAATGTCTTTTGCACTCATCATTTGCTGTCTGCTGCTGGTTTTCTGAGCCTGAGTCCAAATATAGATGTAAATAACTGATTGTCTCATCCCTATACTAAGCTGTTGTGGTGACACTCAAGCCAAATTATTTTTACTAAGCTATTGCTGTGGCACTAAGCTAAGTTGGTAGTCTCTGCTTCACATATCTGTTAGTTGTTGCTACACTTTGAATGACCTTTGTAGCCTTAATTTATTGACACTGTAAATACATAATTGTAACTCTGGTGCTTTGATTCATTGTTCATCAAAGTGATCTAGTATATGGAGCCTTCTACAATTTCACTTCATGATATTTAGTGCCCAGTGACATTTACCTTACCATTTCTTTCTAGCCTGATAGCAAAAGAAACATTCAGGCAAGGCAAGAACTGCCTCATGTTTACTGACAACTGTTTGATTCTTCCTAAAAATTATTCCATATGTGACAGCTGCAAGTGTCTACTAAACTGGAGGCCAAACTCTCTTCAAGTCTGTTGACTGCACCTTGCATATTGTTAGTTCCAGTATTCCCCTTGCACAACCATGTAATCCATGCCCTAGACCAGTGGTGCACA
>NC_056726.1:709586972-709756972 GCF_019279795.1 Protopterus annectens
CCAGAGACAATAGGCCTACCTAGGGGATTATTCCTAGATTTGTGAATCTTTGGTAGTAAATAAAAATAAGGTGGCTGGGGGTCATCCACACTCAACTGGTTAACCAAATATTCATCAATTAAGCCACTGTTCTTTGCTTCTGTCAAAAATATATCAATATACAACTTGAAGGCAGAAACAGGATTAAATGAAATTTTACAATAGACTTGAATATCATTCAACTGTCTGGTAGCTTCATTATTATATTCTACTTTATCCCAAATAACAGTAGCACCCCCCTTATCAGCTTTAGTACTAACAACATTTCCATTATTTAGTAAATCAAACAATGCTTCACACTGTCTGGAGTTCAGGTTGCTACCATAATTTTTAAAAATAGAATACTGACACATGCAATTCATGAAGTACCCTGTGTTCGAATACTATCACTGTTGAATGATAAAGAGGGTGAAATGTAGATTTCTTAAGCCTAAAGCTAGCATTATTTGCTTCATTACCAATCTGTTTAGTATGATAAAAAAATTTTAAATTCAAGTCACGACAAAAACATTTGACATCAGAGGCCACATGATGAGACACAAAAAAGCTAGGTATGAACTCCAGACCTTTGTTTAAGACCTCCACCTGATCTTTAGAAAAAGTCACTGATGTTAAATTCACTACCAAATTATTTTCACATTCAGCTTCAATGTCCACATTTAGTCCAGCACTCATTGCTTGCCCTTCATCATAGGCTATTTGCCCAACATCTGCATGAATATTTTTTCCATATCCTTTCCTTTTGTGTTTCCTTCCACTACTTCTAAAGGGCCCTTAGCCCCTTTGTTGGATGGTGAGGAACATTCTACAGCTTCATTCTCAGTGTCAGTACGATATGATGAAAGTTCAGAAGAACTGGAAGCTGACATTTCTTTCTGCTGTCTTGTTTTAGGACTGATCGCGCCTTTTTCCATTTGATCTTATCTGGCTTATTACTGTCCATAAATCTCACAGAACGTTTTTTTTTTTGTTTCCACGTAAATGCTGTATTGTTTTGGTAGTCATATAAATCCCTATTGAACTTCTTGAGCTTACGTGCCTTTAGTTCTGTTTCAAATTCTTTCATCTCCCTTAAAAAAACATTTGCCTACTTTCAGACCTGTTATTAATATTGAATTGTTGGACAACCTGAAAAGACTGCTGTAATTCCTCTGTTAACTCAGGTAGTTGTTCATCATAATATTCAATTAGGCATTCCAGAAATAACTTAGAAGCTGCTTTCTGAATATTATACCATTTATTAATGAAACCTTGATTGTTGGTGTATTTAGAATGGTCCTCTTGCTGTCTGGCATGACTTTGTGAAATATCTCAAGAATAATGATTATAGTATTGTTTTTGTGGGCAAAATACAAATGTTTAATATTGATTGCCTAGATGTCAATGTTTCTAAGTTGATTGATGGCACTTTGGCTACAAGCCTATATGGTAAACCGTTTACTAACAATTTCATCTTGCTATCCTCTAGTTGACATCCTGCACGCATAGTTAGGAACATACCAAAAGCACAGTTTTTAAGACTGCATGGGATATATAGTTCTGAACAAAATGTTGACACTGAAGCCCATAAGATGAAACACAGATTTTTGAGTAGGGGATACAATGTCAATATAGTGAATCAGGCATATGGAATAGCATATGCAACCAATAGGTATGACATATTAAAATCCAATGGTAGTCACGATGATAGAGTTATTTCAGATTTAGGTCCCAGGTTCATTACTACATATGGTACCAATACCTTTAAGATAAAAAAAAAGTTATTAATAAGTATTGGGATATTTTGAAATCTGACCTCTGTTTTGGTCAATTTTTAGGATATGGTTGTACCTTCAGATATAGGAAAGGCAGGAATATTGGGGAATGTCTATCTGATTTCAAAAAGAGTAGAAAATTAATTGTGGGATCAGGTTCAGTGGCACCTCAAGGTTGTACATTTTGTGGGAATTGCACTTATTGTAAAGTGGTATCCAAAACTAAATCATTCACTCCATCAACACTAATAAAGTATTTGATATCCGTTCTTTAATTACCTGTCATACGGAATGGGTAATTTATATGGCAGTTTGTCAGTGTGGAGCATTCTATGTGGGACAAACATCACAGCCATTTAATCACAGAATAGCACTACATATTAGTGATTTGAATTGCAAATGGAGTAGAAGTGCCCTCTATAAACACATGATGGAACATAGGCGGGCTCATTTCATTCTTGTTGGTATTGATAGTATAAAGGGGGATGATATATTGGATGGTAAGAAACATAGGATTTTAGACCAAAAAGAAAAAAATGTGGATCATTAATTTGGGGGCTTTGTTTAAACCAGGTTTAAATGAGAGTTCCGATGGAATTAGAATGTATTTTCATGTATATGTATATTATACACACACACACACACACACACACACACATATATATATATATATATATATATATATATACATATGTTTTTCTTTTTCAGTTACATGTCTTTTTCTATGTGTATTTTCTTGACTGTATCAAGCTCTGTACTGGCTTTCTTTATATAAGAACAATGATTAGCTTACTTGCAATTACACACTGAAGACGCCAGAGGGTGAAACCGGCCTGTGTTTCCTGTTCCCAGCAAATGATTGTTGAGTAAGAGGCCTGGTTCAGACAGCAGCACTGCTTTCTGCTGTATTTTGTCACTATTTGAACATTTTTTTTGTGGATGTATTATATTTTGGAATAAAAGGACAATGGATTGGCATGGATCATTGTGGTACATTGTGGATTTATGCTGAATCAAGAGTTTTTTATGGCATTGAGTTTATAGTGCTGGATTACATGTGGAGTGTTTGTTCTTATCCGTTTGCACTGTTTTCTGGGGCGTGCACCATAACTGTTGGGAGATAGCTAACAACCTTTATTGCTTTACTAGGGATGGCTTGCACCTTTGTCTGATAACCATTTGTCATGTTGAAACCCATACAGTGAGTCCTATAACACAGAGACTGAATGGTAAAGGAGACTTACATATACCAAGTCAAGGATGGCCATTTACTGACATATTCCCTTTTCTCCAAAGTATTGCGATGTCATAGTTGGTGTATATTTAGGTTTAGGGGGGTTGTTCCCTCCTCGGGGGGGTTGCAGGGGAGGGCTTGCCACCCATTCATAGAAGAAGTTTAAAGGAAAAGAGTGATATTTGAGATTCGCTGTTTTTTGGCATGTCAGCACAGCATTTTGAGTGCTGGCATTTCATTAGGGATTCCCTCTCTCCTCATGGCTTATGCATATTAGCCAGGACTTTTTTCTTTCTTCCTTATGATGCCTTATTTAGGCAAGGTCAGAATCTTTAAAATTACCTACATAGCCAGTCAAAATCAAAACTATTTAAAAAGTAGCACTGCTCGGTCATAGAATCCTAAACAAGACGTTGCTCTCCTCACAACATTCAAAATAAAGATACCCGAGTAGTTACTGAAACATGGGTTCAAAACAGCAATATCCACACTGTTCAGGGTGTCAGAGCCTATCAATCTTTCAATCCAACACAGAAACTGACATCGTTACAGTTGGGGACATATCTCTATTCCTAATAAGCCATCTCACTTCCAGACTTGTAAACCAGGATAATGCCCAAAAGTGTTCCATATGCTTTTCACAATATGTAGAGCTATCTACCATATCATAGTTAACTAACATACCCCTCCATGTCATCTGCAGACCATAAGGCATATTTAAACAAACTGGCATCCCTCCCCTATCAAGACTAACACTATTCTCTTGGGAGGCTTCAACTATCCCACCATTAATTAGGAAACCTGTACCACCTCAAATAAATGCACTTACAGATTCCTTCACTTCATTAAAGTCAGTTCCCTAGACAAACCAGTTCAGGTCCCAATTAAAGATTCAAAAATACTGGCCCTGTTTCGCAGGAATATAGACACCCTATGATCAACACCAGCAATTACGACATCACTGGTGAAATCAACCCCAGTTCGGCAACACTCATTATAAGGATAAAGTCTGACTTATCACCAAACCCAGACTTAATCTAGCTAAATGATGACCTGATGAAATGTAAACACCTTCCTCACCTCAATGATCCCATCTTGCAGGCCACCACATTTGCAGATAATTTCTATGCCCACTTGAAATCATGTAGCAAAGCATCTGCCTCCATAAGACATAAATGCAATGCCAGATTAAAGAATAAATTCCTATGGTAGAACCCTAATATAAAACAACTATACAATAAGAGAAGAAACTTATAGCTTATAAAAGCCAACTTAATACTCCGTCATCTAGATCTCAACTCAAAAAGATCAACAAAGACCTTAGAAACAAAATGAAATCATCCAAAAGTAAGTATAAACTGAGAATTGCCAGCTATGCTAAGAACAACTACAAAGCTTTTTTCAGCTATGTCAGAAACCTTACAGGAAATACCCGGTAATGCTCAGAGCTGATATGCAAAAAAATAAGAAAAAGAACATTGAGGATTCCCTGAAGAAAAAGTTATCTACTATTTCACATCTAATTTTGAATCCTGTTTTTTGACAATTTACTGAAAACAGGGACAGTTCCATAAACATGATGGAGCATTATATATTACCTCAATTAAAAAAAAAAAGTAAGAAAACTAGTATATCAATTATATGCCTATGCTTCTGACCTTTGCAGTAAGTATCTTTTGAGAGGTGTGTAATTGATTTGTTACTTTCCGATGACATGAATATAGGAATTACTTATCTGCAGCAGCATGGATTCATAAGGGAAGATCTATATTAATAAATCTGACAGAATTTTATGAACAAGTACCTTAGCAAATGATTTAAGCTTATCTTGTGGCACCGTCCTAATTGATCTAGTTAGGGTGTTCTACTCACCAACATATAACTCAGTATACAAATTATTGGACAATATGGGATACAATCCAAATATTGTGCATTGGATAATAAGGTGATTTAGTGAAACCTATGGCACCTATGTCTCTAATGGACACAGGTAACCTGTAAATAGTTAATCTCCCAGGCCCATGCTTACATTTATCAAGGGTATCAGAACTCGTCAAAGATTTGGGATGCATGGCTAGGCTTAAAAAGGCCCTTGTGGTCATTAACCTAGTAAACACCTATGAACCTATGAGAACTCAAACAGTAATCATTTATAGGTGTTCATCAAATTCAATAAATGGAGGGCTCAGTCCTAGAGCCATCATTGTTTTTCATCTGTTGCAGGAGAAAGCTCAATCTCATTAAATCACTATGTAGATGACAACAAAATTGTTTTTGTCACAGTTAAGGGTTATCAAGAGATGAATGTGGATCTGTATAAGGTCACTAAATAGGCATCTGGCAATGATAATTTCTTTTCGTTCTATTAAATGTAACCTGTATTTCGGGAAAGCATCACACAGGGAAAATATTTATCTCAAGGGCTCACTATTAGAAGAAGTTTCTTAATATAAGGATATAGCCATAAAAATTGTTAACATCATTTTCTAAGCATCTTGATATATTCATTAAGCAGTATTTCAGACAAATAGGGCTTATGTTCGAAGTTAAGATCATGTAATTTGTTCAGGGCTTTTAGTTTACTTTGCATTATTTATTTATACTTTAGAATGTGTTTATTATGTGCAATTTCTTATTTTCAAAATAAACAACATATAGAACACAAGACATGACTTGGAGAGTCTTGCTGTGTAGAAACATTCTAAATTAATATGCTGCGGGAGACACAGCTGCTACACAGTGCAAACACATTAAGCTGGAACTACTGCAGCATAACATTTCTATTCTAAGCATATGTTGCAAACAAAAGATCACTCTGTCTCATTATAAATGCAGTCAGGATTCTAAATCTTGTCTCTTTGTTGTGCAATTCATTCTAAGTCTATCCATGGTGCAGCAGTTACACCAAGTGCACAAGACATATAAGGTTAACAAGCAGTGTTATAGAAAAGCTGCAATCAGGCAGCCATGAAACATACTATATAAATCTGAGAATAACTGATTTTGAAATCTTTCCACATTACCTATTCCAAAGTTGTTTAAAAAAAGTTATATATATATATATATATATATATATATATATATATATATATATATATGTGTGTGTGTGTGTGTGTGTGTGTGTGTGTGTGTGTGTGTGTGTATATATATATATATATATATATATATATATATATATATATATATATATATATCAGAAATAAGATTCAATATGCCTAGCTGAAATCTTTGGGTGCACAGCATATAAAATTTACTAAAAAATCATTCTGATTCTCTTTTTGTGAGAACATGTCCTAATGTATGACAGTACATATGTAGTCTTCACAGAGACAAAAAAATGTATGCATATCCCTTGAGATATAGACACTTGGCTTTTATAGCACAATATAAATGACCAGTACCTCTTTACATTGCAATGTTTTACAGAATTTAATATATACAATCACAGTATAATCTTTGCATCTATATACAGTACCTGCACGTTATCAACTACTCTTTGGTATGTTCATCAGCAATTTCTTATTGTGCATATTTAATAAACAGGTTTACCCTGAAGACATAAGGAGTATGCTTACACTTCATGTGTTACTGAGTAGGGCTGGTATCATAATCCTAGTTGCCCCAGTAGAGCAGAAGTGGTGGAGCGACCTGCCCTGATTAGAACAACTACACTAGTTATCCAGCAGTGTTTCTAATGGATGAATGCTTTTACTTAGTAATAGAGAATGATGTGGAAATAACGCAGTGTTTCCAGAAGCCTGTTTTCACAATGTTTCACACGTAGAATCTGATACCCTATCCAAACAGGTGAGACAGAAGGACAGTGTCTGTTTTAGCCAAACAAAATGCCGTACACTACAAATAAATGGCTAAGTGTTGAAGTAATTTCTCTGCAGTCTCCTGCAGTTTGTTACCAATAATGTTAGTCTTTGGGAACCTCTGCTGGACAACAAATGTACTACATTTCTAAACAGTGTTTGTTTATCATAGGCCCACAGCTTCAGCTGTCAAACGTACAACCTGCTGGTCTTCAAGAAACTTGACAGTTGTAACCCAATGCAAATACATATATATTTTTTTAATTTCTTCTCTGTGTGTGTATGGGTATGTGTGTCTGTATGCATGTATATACATATATGCATGTATACACACACACACACACACACATATATATATATATATATATATATATATATATATATATATATATATATATATATATATATATATATTCACAAAGGGTCACAGGAAAGTAAGGATTTGCTTTAACAGTTGGTAATAACTAAGGCAGGGGCTTATTTCCAAAAATTGTCTTGAACAGCTGTGTTACTTAGACAAAATTTATGTCTGTTTGAAAACTACAAAACATATAAAGACATACGCATAAGAAGTAGTCATTGAATACTTAAAGCACTTTCAGAAATCACAGAGGTTCATGAGAGATTACTGGTTAATGACTCAAGAGCTGTTACAGTCCTGGACAGTTTTACTCAGATTTTACCCAATTTTCTATCCCTAGGGGAAAGGTAACAAGGGTCAGCAGGAGGGGTTTTAACAATTTTTACAGACTGCCTCTGTCTATAAGGTACATGGGAACCAACCCAAAAGTGAATTTGCAATTTTCCATCCATTGCTCCAGATTGCTTTTGAAGATGGACACTGCTTCACGTGAATAGGAAGACTATTCCAGAGGAGGAGCAAACTCTGGGATACATATCTGTCTCTCCAGGATGATCTATTCATGTCAGAGATCAGGTTTAGATCTTTGTAGAAGGTAACCCTTGTGCAGTTAGTTTTGCAAACATGTAACATTTCCATCAGGGCTGGGTCAGAGACTGCCTTGTAAGAGGCACAGATCACTTCTCAGGAATCAGTAGGAAAATGAATACAGTGGCAGGGCTTTTAATTGGCTCCTATAATGACATGCTGCTTATACCCTGTATTTTTTTGGTGAGAAACTTCTGAGAATGCTCCAGCTGTTACAGGTGCATGGCGAGGTGCAGACCAAAAGATGCTTTGTACTCGGTTATTTATCTGATGAGGACCAAGTTCAGTGGTACTATGAAATCTGTAGATCTGGATGCCATGCCCTTACTTATAAGCTGAACCACATAGAAGGATTTCCTCACCACCATAAACACATGGTAGGCAAAGTTCAGATCACTATCTGATTACCCAGATCTCTCACCACTGGATCATCTCGTGGGGGGGGGTGTTATCAATACTGTAATTTGCAGGGGTATTTGATTTCCCAAAGTGTATTATTATGCATTTCTTTACATTTAGTTTGAGGTCATAGCTCTGACACCAATCATTAGTCTGTGTCAGACCTTTCTGTAGAGTATCAACATCAGTGATTGCCCCCATCTTGCATTCATCAGCAAACTTGGTCAGTCAAAGGCCATCTACATTTGTCTTCACATCTGAGAAGTATATCTCAAACAGGAGAAGGCCCAGCAATGAACTATGTAGTACTCCACTGGTGACTGGCCTCTTGCTGGATGTGGATTCCCCCACTCTAACAACATGTGTCCTATCCATGAGCCATTTGAATATCTGTCTGGTGATGTAGAGGTTTATGCCCAATTTTGTGAGTTTATCTAAAACACCTGAGTGAGGTAGTGCGTCAAATTGCCTTGTTCATGTCGAGGTAGGTGATACGTACTGTCTGGCTCTCATCTGTGGCCTTGGTGACCTTCTCAAAGAAGTCCACCAGTTGGCACCCTGGGATTCTGTCTGGGACCATTGATGCTGTGTTTCTAGTTTTAGAGAGCACAGAGATGACCTGTTCTTTTGTGATAACAGCCAAAGGAATGGCAGGGGGTATTTCATGGAAAGTGACCGGAGGTGATGAGGAAGTGAAATCAGAGCTGAATTCATCATCCAGCAGGTTTGCTATTTCTTCTGGCTGAGTAGTGTGCCATCTACAGCCAACTGAGCACATTGCTGAGTTTTTCCATTATTGTTCAGACATAACTAAAAAAGGTTTTGTGGTTACCCTTTGCTTAAGAGGCATTTTTAGAATTGTATTTAGCTTTTGAAGACTTGATTAGTTCCCTGATTTGCCTGTTGAAACTAATTAGAGAAATTTTCTCTATTGTGCACCTTTACTTCTAGACAGGAATTTCTTCCTGTTGTTGTATAGTCTATTTATGCCAAGATTTGACAATGGTGGCTTGTTTTTACAGCTAGACCTGGGTTTGGTTCAGTCAGGTACTACATTTTTATGCAGATGTTTAAGTGGTTGTACAGGGCATTTATGTACACTTCTGCATGGGTTTCCATATTTTTGGGGTTAGGGGAAGCTTTTATAATTACTTGTGTTATCACTTAGAAGATAATTCGCCTTGGAAAAAATCTTAACGTTTTAGGGTTTGATGGCGGTTCTACCATTACATTTATTTCAAAGGAGACTGATTTTTTATTTGATTTTTACCAATCAGGACATCACTCGGGGGGGTTGAAATTTCTTCCATGTTTCTGAGTACTATGTCAAGGATATTTGAACCCCTAGTGGGAGTGGAAACCAGCTGTTCCAGCACATTTGCAATGACAAAGTCCATGAACCTCTAAGCCTGTATGTTAGTGGTTGTGTATGTTTCCCATTTTATGGAGGGGTAGTTAAAATTGCCCATGAGTAGTGTGTTGGGCTAAATGGTAAGTGATTCTAGTAACTTCAACTATGCAGAATGGTTTTCATGGTTCATGGCTAGGGACCTGTAGTTGGCGATAATATGGTGGGGGGATTTTGCCTATGGTCAGCTGGACATGGAGTAGCTCAAGTGGGTCATCCTGCTTGACAAATCAAGAGGTGTCATTGTTTTTTATGTAAATGGAAACACCGCCTCCTTTTGTTTTTGTTTTTTCCTTTTCAGAGGGTGGTCTGAATGTGTGATAGGCAATGTAGCCTTTCACTACTAGCGTGCTATCCACAGCCTTTAACCACATCTCTGCAATAGCACAGACGTAAGCATTCTTTAGGATGAGGAGTACTTCCAGGGAGTGCAGTTTCTTGTTAAGACTCCTAGCGCTGAGCATTAGTACTTTCAGCTTGGCATTAAAAGAGTTTGTTACATTGCTAGGTCTGTTGGTTTGGCACTGCCTAACTAAAAAAGGCACTATGTGGGTGGCTAATGCCTTGGCCAGTATTTGAAAGTTTAGTGGTAACAGATGCAGATCATCCCTGGCAAAGCAGCGTGGTCTGTCAATCATGCCATCCCAGGTGGACAAATACTGGATCCCCTTGGAATGACACCTGTAGCTAAGCCCATTATTGAATTTAATAATTTTCTTTTTGTATTGTGGTATCATTCTTGGTGAGGGTAGAATGCTGCTAAATGCTCATACCAGCTTGTGACACGTATTCAGAGGTCCATCATGGCTCTTTTCATATAGTCCAGGGAGTATATCTCAAGTCATTCACACCCTCATAAACTATGAGTCATACTGGTAGTTGTGTTTCTGTGACCTGAGTGCCTGCATGATCTGGCTCCCCTGACAGGCAATTGACTGTGACACTCTTTTTAGTCATCCTGGTAAGGGGGGTGTCTATCTGTTCCACAATGAAGTCTCCTATGACCAAGATGCTTGAATGTGTGGTGTTACACCATAGGGGCTTGCTTGTGGAGACACTGTGATGTGTATTTTTATGTGTTGTGGTTGGTGTTGACTTGGTTTTGTTTCCATGTGGCTTCTGAGGGCAACATACTGGAGGCCTCGGAGATTCTGGTAAGTTAATTGTGAGTAGCTCCACATATGTAGGTTTATGCGTTGATACCTTATTTAGTGAGGTAAATCATGTTCATATGCTGACAACCTATTTGTCATTTGATTTGCCAGTATATGAGAGTTGTGTCTCAATTTTCATAGTCTAACTATATCTCTCACATACTGTTTTTGTTTCAGGGTTAAGTGGCTATCAGTATACATGAGATAATTGCTACATTTCATGAGGATGCCCATATCCACTGGACTAACCAAGCAGAGAGCAGGAAAGTGCCTATCCATGCTATCAGTTTTTTACTATGGGTTTAACCAGGGAGAAGAGTGGGGAGATTTAACTGGACTGCGATGATAGCACATGGATGAAGAATGAGTGCTATACTCAGTGTGAACTACAGCTATCCAACAAGGCAATACTGTTCTGTACACAACGCAGATGCTGCTAGAGCAACAGAGTGACTGGGGAAGGTTGCACGGATAAATATTCTAAGGGAAATTGTAACTTGAAAGCATTTACATCTGTCCAGGGCACTGATAACAGCCAGAGCAAGCACTGGGCTTATACAGAATCAGAAAAACAAGTTTTACGGCAAGGCCTACAAACCAATAAGGAAAACACAAAATAAGCTTTCAGCCAGCAGCTCCCAACTCAGATAGGTTTGCTACAGCACACTTCTGCCACAAGTGTACATTCACAAAACCCTCAAGTCTCAAGTGGAAATGTTGGTTTTAGAGCTCAGCTGCAGGGAAACAACACAATCTAAATACTGATGTCCTGTAAGGCTAAAAAAAACACAATGTAATTAAGTACTACAGCAGCACTGGAAATAGTTAAACTTTGAAAGTCTACTAAAGTGTGAGAAATGTGATAAATTAATACAAGATTCTTATGATATACATAAAAATAATCAGCAGAAGTGCAGATTGATACTTCTTTTTATTCTTTTAACAGCAGATGGCTTTAGATGCAGAAGATTATCTGTAATTCTCAGGGGAGGTAACCAGACCAAGAACAGCTCTGAGAATAGAGCAAAATCCACACAAACACTGGGCTTATTCAGAATCAGAAAAACAAGTTTTACAACAGTGAGGCTTCCAGACCAATCAGAAAAACACACAATAAGCTTTCAGCCAGCAGCTAGCTCTCAACACAGTCAGCTTTGCTACAGCGCACCTCTGCCAGAAAAGTGCAGTCAGAAAACTTTCTTAATGTAAAAATACTGGTTTTAGACATCAAGTGCAGGGAAACCATGCAATCTAGTCCTGTAAAACTAGCAGACACAATGTAATTACGTACTACATCAGCAGTGGAAAAGGTTCAGCTTTGAAACTCTTCTAACGTGCAAAAAATGCAACAATTAATACTGGAGTCTTATGAAGTACAACAAAACAATCAGCAAAAGTTCAAACTGATATGTATTTTTGTTCTTTTATCAGCAGATGACTTTAGCTGAAGTGAGTAGATATTTTACAACAGTAAAGTCTACACTAACCAGGAAAACACACAATAAGCTTTCACCCAGCAGCAACCAACTCAGATAGGTTTGCTACACACACTTCTGCCACAAAAATGCAGTCAGAAAACCCTCTTAATGTAAAAATGCTGGTTTTTAGAGCTCAAGTGCAGGGAAACCCCACAATCTAGATACTACTGTCCTGTAAAACTAGCAGACACAATGTAATTATGTGCTACAGCAGTAGCAGTGGAACAACATTAGCTTTGAAACACTACTGGAGTGTGAGAAATACAATTAATGCAGGAGTCTTATGAAATGCAGTAAAATACTCAGCAGAAGTTCAAAATGATAAGTATTTTCATTCTTTAGCAGATTCTCTGTAACTCTCAGGCAAAGTAGCCAAAACAAGAGCAGCTCTGAGGAATTCATCATCAATGTCACAGTTGTTAATGTCTGGGATAAAGTGAGAAAGATCTAAAATGCTTTCTAAGATTTGGAACCTAGGATCTGATAGTACTTACTGACATTCTATTTTCATTATATGAATAATAGCTTATGTATAGTTACTCAAAACAGTTCTCGGCATTCTGTCAAATTCTGGACAGTAGAGAATCATATCCTCAGGTACTGTAGCATATCTTTTTATGTTCTTGTCCCTAACTGAAAGAAACATTTTTTTCTTAATTATAGCACAATACATTACCCATTCACCTGTTTGGAATGCACAAGCAAACTAGCATCTTAATTTCTTAACAAAGCATTTTGAATGTTCCTTCCTTAAATATGTACACATGCTGTTATCATACCTCCATACATTGTTTACATGTACATTTGATAGGTATCTAAAATCAGTGGATTCATTCTATCTGGTACATCGCCCTTTTTAATTTCATTATAAACTGTCTGAGAAAACATCAGTTCTGTTAATTACCTGAAGTTGTTAACTCATGTCTCCATTCCTACACTAACAGAACTCCACCTGCACCCCTATAAGTATAACTAGACAAGTACCTTCTTCAAATATTTGCAAAATGTTAACATCACCAGCCAGCTATTTCACACCCAAGGTGCACACAATCAAACAAAATACCATAAGTTTTCTCCTTACTGTACACCTGGAAGGATTATTCAGAGTCCTTTTGGAATTCCAGTAGCCAAGTGCAACCAGGTACTATGTCGCTCTGTACCCAATGCATTCATTTTTTTTTCTTTCATAGTTGTAATAACATCATAATCACTGCACTATACATATACAGACTGAAGTTTGCACAACCTTTGTAAATGTTCTTTATATGCAGTTACTTCCAAGTTCTTTGTTTTCACATAAAAGTTCTGTCCCAGACTTCCATCACGAAATTTCCAAAAACACGCCATAGCACAAAATGTTCACAAAAGAGGCGTCCTAATCAGAGTACAAAAATTCCTACCTTCTAGCAACCTCGTAGGAACACCTTCACATAATATACAATCTTTCTGTCATAACCAAGAATGCATTAATAATTGTTTTAATAAATAGATTAACTATTTCAATTCCTCATTAACTTACTTTTTTTCAGAGAGAAAATTAAATAAATATACAAATACTTAGTACAGGCTAGTTGAAGACACTTCAATGTGTATGGTAACATTGATGCTCAATGGTTACAACATTCCAATGTATATAAAAGGTAGCATAATATCTCGCAAAATCCATAAGTAGTGCAAGTATAACACTGTATTGTACAAATGGACATAAACAGAAAAACACAATATATGCAGTGAAGAGCACCAAACAGCAACATGTTTTGCAAAGTCTATTGCAATGCAAGCTGGCAATTACATGGTATTGCATAGTATAATGGCTGTTAGGAAAAACTAAGCAAGTAGTAATGCCCAAAAGGGTATGAATTATCAGGGAAATATTGGACAGTCTATTTACCTTTATTTCACTTGTAATTCCAACCTGGAAGGTAATATTCCACTTAGATAATGGACTTTCTTTTAAATTGCTTTGCCTTTCAGCTCTCAATAGTTTTGCTCTATCCCTCAAAACTATTTGATTTTCTGATAAATGACTTAAGATTGCTTATTGTTAGTCAATGAAGCCAGACAGTAAAGTATCATACCTCATTCAGACAATGTGGGTTAATGGAAAACCCCTTGCTCTACTTGCTTAAGTGAATTATGGTTATATTTAAAACATGTGCCTGATTTCAAGTCTTTCCTCTATATTGTTGACTTTATCCATAAATCTCAAGCAAATAAATGGACACTTATGAGCTTGGTGCCTTACTTGCTTTGGCTATCTTTCTCTTGCTCAGTCACTCACTCTGATTCTCTGTCACTCGTCACTTTCTCTCTTTCTCTTATACACATACACAAACACACACACACATATTACCTTTTTTGTTTCTAATCAGTTTTTTATGATTGCTAAACAGCAAACAAGACTTTAGTGAGTGTTAAAAAATGGCAACTGTTTGCATTTTTTATTCCATGCTTCACAGCAGTGTAATATCCTGCTATGAAGAAGTGGACTTGTTTTTTTACTGGATAATATCTTTACATTAATGCTCTGCTGGAGAATGTTTACCTTCATACAGGACATTGATGTGCATTTTGTTCATTATGTAAGCATGTTTAAACTAGTACTTAATAGTAATCACATATAACAACACACAGAAATACTAAAAATTAACTATAAATAGGGGAGTCTTGCAAATAGTTTGTGTGGAATGTCATAAAACATATATATTTGGTTGTATTGTTATATAGTTTACTGTACCACTTACAATTCAGATAACTGTAGTTAAAATAGTAAATGCAGAATATGAATAGATAATTATAAGGGAAGTGCCAAAGCAGCTGTTAGACAGTACTCTTATCTGATGTTGGGAGAATGAGACTTTCTGCTGGAGAACTATCCAAAAGGGGGACCCAGGAAACCAGGAAACTAGCCTCATGAATACTAAGTGCACTAGCTCAGCGTTCTAGAAGGCACCATGATGTATGAAAGTAATGATGATGTTGGTGTACTAAGGAGTGTCACCAATGCAGCAGCAAAAATTAAAAATGCACACGAGCTATGGTGTTCAACTCCTGGTTTTCAGTGCTCATGCAATATATAATACCTTCTAACTACTAATCTTCTTGGAATGCATGGACTTCCTCAGGGGAGATATGGGGTGCTATGACAGATAGGACAAATAAATGTACAGATTAATATGGTATGAAAGGCACCAGATAGTGACACTGGTGATGCCAAAAAGTAATAACATCATTTTAGAAAAAGCAAACATTACATTAGTAGCAATAAGGTTAGCATTGTCGATGCTAGATACAAGAGCAAAACAAAATACAGCAGCTAAATGTCAGCAGCAAGCTAATCAAAGAGATTACAGTATGAATTAGTAAGAGTTTGTAATTGGTAGCAAGTCAAGTGTAAACAGATGCATAATATAGAGCATATTACAGCAAATATGCCAAGTGTATGCATGTGTATGTGTAAAAGGTGTATTAGATTCATTTTTAGAAATTTTGTGATTAGATGAAAGGATTCTTTGGTGATAAGTAAAGTAAAAATCATACTCATGCATGTTATTTACTTTCTCTTCCTGTTGGTAAAGGTGGAATGTTCCTCACATACCCTATCAGCCTCATTAATGTACATCTTATTAAAGAAATCTGTTACTTAAAATGTCTATCTTTACAGTCTCTTATTTAATTTAATATTGTCTCTCCTTCTATTACAATGCATTATTATCAAATATTATCATTGATGTTATTTCTAATTCTGTAAAATATTTTCTTACACTCTTGCTTATCTCTCTGAGCTTCAAACTAACTTTAAACCCACTTGTTAACCATATTTTTATTACTTTTATAGTTTCTAATATCTATAACTTATTTTTGCAGTTTATTAGTATATGGCAAAACCAGCAGTATTTTTCATTCTTTCCATCTTTTCTGCATTACTGTTTTTATTACAAGTCTAAAGATTATCTAGATTATTGGGTATTATTGTTTTACACCTTTAATTCCGCGGTGGTACAGCGGTTGCATTGTTACCTCACAGCAAGAGGTTATCCTGTTCAATTCTCGGCTGGAGTGCCTTCTGTGTGGAGTCTGCATGTTCACCCCGCGGCCGAGTGGCCCCCGAAAGACATGCATGAATGGGCGTGCCTTCGCTGAAGGTTGGGCATCGGGCTGGCAACTCGGCACAATAAAAATCAACTGCCAATCATTAGCGGACCGGAGTTCCGCTGTGGTGACCTCTAACCGGGAAAAGCCAAAAAGACAAAATTGTTTTACACCTTTATCCACGGTGATGGTCCTGCGGTAGCGTTGTCACCTCACAGTAAGACGCTGTCTGGTTACATTCTCAGCTAGAGCGTCTTCTGCGTGGAGACATGCGTGAATGGGCATACCTTCGTTGAAGGTTGTGCATCAGGGCTGGCAACTCGGCATGTAAAAATCAACTGCCAATCATTAGCAGACCGGAGTTCCGCTGTGGCGACCCCTAACCGGGAAAAGCCAAAAGACACAACAACAACCCACTTTATTTTTTCAAGCCAGCTATTCATCAAATAAGTAGACTATGACATTTCATATACAGTGTTTAATGAACCACTAACTATTTTTCCTAAGTCACAATTTCCAGACTTCCCCATTTTTAGAGAACATTGGATAAGGCCTTCTGTTTCTCCTTTTTCCCTTTCAAAAAAAAAAAAAATTTTTTTTTGCCTGAATCTCCTTGTGTTCTGACTGTGCTTCTCAAACATTTTGGAAATATAGAGTATATTTCAGAGCATTTATTATAACTGTAATTGCCTTAATATTGCTACAACTCAAGTGCTCTAGGTTGCACTGCATCTGAAGTGTTTGTGTGTGTTTAGCTGCTTTTCTGTAAATATAGACTTCTCTGTTTCTTTAACTAAATAAGCTCTGCAAAGTTGTTTTATTGCATTCCTGCCTGTATTTCTGAGTTTTTTGCACTTTTAAAGTTTGTTTTTGCTTAGTTTCACTGGTAGGCTACACACTCAAGTGCGCTAGCTGAATTAAAGCATTTGCTGTGTTTCTGTACCTAATTTCTGCTACTTTGTAAAAAAAAAAAAAAAAAAAAAAAAAATATCCTTGTTTCACACCTTTACTGAACTAGAATAGTCCAGTCTTCAGGTATTGCTGATCTCTGGGCTGTGTCATAGTTCCTGTGTTGCCCATATCCTTATTTGGATAGGAGGAAGCTACTTTGTTCACCAGTGAGAGTGGGGAGCTCTGAGCAGCCTATCTGTCCCTTGAGGAGTGGTTCAAGCCCAGTGACTTGTAGCTTATTGGCCATTTTGGGCAATTTCCTATCTCTTTCTAACCCCCTGCTTTAAAGCCAGCTTTAGCATACTTTTGCGCTTGTAATTTAAAGTTTGTCCTGTTTGTTGCATTTACCTGTTGAGGCCACACACTCAACTGCACTAGCCTGTGTTACATATTTATTGCATTTTCCTGCTGTTTGTGCAAAACACAAAAAAAAACAAAAAAAATTATCCTTGTTTCCCATCTTTCCTGACCTACAGCAGTCCAAATACAGGCTTTGCCGTATTCTGAACTTTTGGAAAGTTCCTGTGTTGCCCATTTCTTTTCTTGGATAAAGGGAGGCTTCTTTGTTCACCACTGGGAGTGGGGAGCTTAGGGCAGACTATCTATCCCTGGAGGAGTGTTCCCAGCACAAGAATCTGGTAGTCTATTGGCCGTTTTGGGCCAGTTTCTAGCTCTTTCAAGTCCCCCTGTATAAAACCCACTTTGGCACGGTTTTTGTGCTTGTTACTACTCAGCCAAGCTCCTCGTTGTCCTGCAGAGTGGTGCTAGCAGCAGAGAGGCTAAAAGAGTGACTGCTAACCTGATAAAAGTGTTTTTTTTTTCCTGCTACTACCTGTGCGACTGTCCGATCTAGCTAAACTGCAAGTATTTCTGATTCTTCAACTGTTTTAAACTATTTAAAGTTGTTTCTGCATCTGCACTTTTAAAATTTGTCCTGTTTGTTGCATTTACCTGTTGAGGCTACACACTCAAGTGCGCTAGCCTGTGTTACATATTTATTGCATTTTCCTGCTGTTTGTTGCAAAAAAAAAAAAAAAAAAAAATTATCCTTGTTTCCCGTCTTTACTGACATAGATTAGTCCAAATACAGGCTGTGCTGTATTCTGGACTTTTGGAAAGTTCCTGTGTTGCCCATTTCCTTTCTTGGATAAAGGGAGGCTTCTTTGTTCACCAGTGGCAGAGGGGAGCTTAGAGCAGCCTATCTATCCCTGGAGGAGTGTTCCCAGCACAAGAATCTGGTAGTTTTTTGGCCGTTTTGGGCCAATTTCTAGCTCTTTCAAGTCCCCCTGTATAAATCCCGCTTTGGCGCGTTTTTTGCGCTTGTTACTACTCAGCCAAGCTCCTCGTGGTCCTGCAGAATGGTGCTAGCAGCAGAGAGGCTAAAAGAGTGACTGCTAACCTGATAAAAGTATATTTTTTCCTGCTACTACCTGGGCGACTGTCCGATCTAGCTAAACCGCAAGTATTTCTGCTTCTTGAACTGTTTTAAACTGTTTAAAGTTGTTTTTGCACCTGCACTTTTAAAGTTTGTCCTGTTTGTTGCATTTACCTGTTGAGGCTACACACTCAAGTGCGCTAGCCTGTGTTACATATTTATTGCATTTTCCTGCTGTTTGTTGCAAAAAAGAAAAAAAACAAATTGATCCTTGTTTCCCATCTTTCCTGACCTAGAGTAGTCCAAATACAGGCGTTGCTGTTTTCTGGACTTTTGGAAAGTTCCTGTGTTGCCCATTTTCTTTCTTGGATAAAGGGAGGCTTCTTTGTTCACCAGTGGCAGTGGGGAGCTTAGAGTAGCCTATCTATCCCTGGAGGAGTGTTCCCAGCACAAGAATCTGGTAGTCTATTGGCCGTTTTGGGCCAGTTTCTAGCTCTTTCAAGTCCCCTTGTATAAAACCCGCTTTGGTGTGGTTTTTGCACTTTTTACTACTCAGCCAAGCTCCTTGTAGTCCTGCAGAGTGGTGCTAGCAGCAGAGAGGCTAAAAGAGTGACTGCTAACCTGATAAAAGTGTTTTTTTTTTCCTGCTACTACCTGGGTGACTGTCCGATCTAGCTAAACGGCAACTGTTTCTGCTTCTTGAACTGTTTTAAACTGTTTAAAGTTGTTTTTGCACCTGCACTTTTAAAGTTTGTCCTGTTTGTTGCATTTACCTGTTAAGGCTACACACTCAAGTGTGCTAGCCTGTGTTACATATTTATTGCATTTTCCTGCTGTTTGTTGCAAAAAAGAAAAAAAAACAAAAAATTATCCTTGTTTCCCGTCTTTCCTGACCTAGAGTAGTCCAAATACAGGCTTTGCTGTATTCTGGACTTTTGGAAAGTTCCTGTGTTGCCCATTTCCTTTCTTAGATAAAGGGAGGCTTCTTTGTTCACCAGTGGCAGTGGGGAGCTTAGAGCAGCCTATTTATCCCTGGAGGAGTGTTCCCAGCATAAGACTCTGGTAGTCTATTGGCCGTTTTGGGCCAATTTCTAGCTCTTTCAAGTCCCCCTGTATAAAACCCGCTTTGGCACGGTTTTTGCATTTGTTACTACTCAGCCAAGCTCCTTGTGGTCCTTCAGAGTGATGCTAGCAGTAGAGAGGCTAAAAGAGTGACTGCTAACCTGATAAAAGTGTTTTTTTTTTCCTGCTACTACCTGGGCAACTGTCCGATCTAGCTAAACTGCATGTATTTCTGATTCTTGATCTGTTTTAAACTGTTTAAATTTGTTTTTGCACCTGCACTTTTAAAGTTTGCCCTGTTTGTTGCATTTACATGTTGAGGCTGCACACTCAAGTGTGCTAGCCTGTGTTACATATTTATTGCATTTTCCTGCTGTTTGTTGCAAAAAAGAAAAACAAAACAAAAAAATGATCCTTGTTTCCCATCTTTCTTGACCTACAGTAGTCCAAATACAGGCTTTGCTGTATTCTGGACTTTTGGAAAGTTCCTGTGTTGCCCATTTCCTTTCTTGGATAAAGGGAGGCTTCTTTGTTCACCAGTGGCAGTGGGAAGCTTAGAGCAGCCTATCTATCCCTGGAGGAGTGTTCCCAGCACAAGAATCTGATAGTCTATTGGCCGTTTTGGGCCAATTTCTAGCTCTTTCAAGTCCCCCTTTATAAAACCCACTTTGGCGTGGTTTTTGCACTTGTTACTACTCAGCCAAGCTCCTCATGGTCCTGCAGAGTGGTGCAAGCAGCAGAGAGGCTAAAAGAGCGACTGCTAACCTGATAAAAGTGTTTTATTCCTGCTACTACCTGGGCGACTGTCCGATCTAGCTAAACTGCAAGTATTTCTGTTTTTTGAACTGTTTTAAACTGTGTAAAGTTGTTTTTGCACCTGCACTTTTAAAGTTTGTCCTGTTTGTTGCATTTACCTGTTGAGGCTACACACTCAAGTGCACTAGCCTGTGTTACATATTTATTGCATTTTCCTGCTGTTTGTTGCAAAAAAGAAAAAAAAACAAAAAAAATCATCCTTGTTTCCTGTCTTTCCTGACCTAGAGTAGTCCAAATACAGGCTTTGCTGTATTCTGGACTTTTGGAAAGTTCCTGTGTTGCCCATTTCCTTTCTTGGATAAAGGGAGGCTTCTTTGTTCACCAGTGGCAGTGGGGAGCTTAGATCAGCCTATCTATCCCTGGAGGAGTGTTCCCAGCACATGAATCTGGTAGTCTATTGGCCGTTTTGGGCCAATTTCTAGCTGTTTTAAGTCCCCCTGTATAAAACCCGCTTTGGCGCAGCTTTGCGTGATTTTGCTCATAGCGCAGCATCGGGCAGCTCTGCTTAATTGGGTTTAAACCATTCTCGGCTCCACAAAGTCTGCTCTTCACTTTTTCCCTTAGAACTGATCTAGTTCTCATAATAAACACCCTATTCCTACTCTAAAGCCTGGCACTTGCTCACTAAAGAAATTATATAAGTCAGCACTAAAAAATTAAAAGCACTACACCCTCACAAACTCCCCTTGAGTACCTTGTTCCCCATTGGCCCTTTTTTTCAATTATAAAGGAATTTCCAATACTATTCTAGCATGTTCAAAGGTCAGTTGTCAATCTCCGCTCTGGTCCAGCTGGTGAATCTGGGAATCCTGAGGCAATGTTACAACTGCCTCATGTACACAGACAACCCCCTCCTCCTCCCAACAAATTCCAACACATGTGAGAGATGCAACCATATAACCAAACTGGAGGCTAAGCTCTCTCAACTCAATATTGGCGTAACCAGTCAGGAGGAGAAGGAAACCACACTCACTACAATTCCAGTCTCACATAGACCTACCACGACAGCAAACCAAACACATAAACACACAAAAACATACTCGGAGGCTCTAAATAAAAATCTGCCTAAGCAGCAGAGACCTCCAAAGCAGACACCCAAGCAACCGCTACCCCAAAACAAAACACGTGCAACACATAGTTCACAAAGCCAGTGTGCCGAACAGTCAAAGCCCTTAAGGATAAACAACACACCTGATACACTTGTAATAGGTGACTCTATCGTCAGGCACACTGGCGTCCCGCTCACTAGGCTGAACAAGGAGAAGGTCATGGTGAGCTGCCTGTCGGGCGCTAGGATCCGCCACATAACATAAGCACTCAGGTCACTCCAAGGCAATTACAAGTATGACTCAGTCATTGTCCATGCTGGTGTGAATGATCTGAGATGTACCTCCCTGGACTACATGAAAAGAGACATAGAGGAGCTCTCTGAACATGTAGCCCAGGCCGGTATGACCCTGACCTTGAGTAGCATCTTACCCTCACCAAGAATGATGCCACAATATGAAGACAAGATGATCAATTTCAACAATTGGCTTAAGTATTGGTGTCATTCAAAGGGGATCCAATGCCTGTCAGCCTGGGATGACATGCTCGACAAGCCACAATGCTTCGCTAGGGACGGCTTGCACCTGTCACCCCTGGGCTTTCGGATATTGGCAAAGGCTCTTGCCACCCCCATAGTGCCTTTTTTAGGCAAGGCTCAAAAGACAAAACCACCTCCATAAGTATCACAAGGGATAAGAAACTAAGAGTAATCCTACTCAATGCCAGAAGTCTAAACCTCAAGATGCACGCACTCTAAACTCTCCTTAGCATGGAGAACATTGATATCTGTGCAGTAACAGAAACCTGGTTCAAGGCTCCCGAGAGCACCCCAGCACTACCAGGTTATACCTCATACCATGCTTTTCGGCCCCAAAACATGGACCGAACCACAAAAGAAGGGGGAGTATCAATATTTGTCAAAGATACCCACACCTCCAGGTTGCTGGCACTGCACGAAGCATCAGAGACTATCTATGTGCAATTAACAGTGGGTAAAACTGCCTTCCAGTTTATAGCCTGCTACAGACCACCCTCCCAAACCCAGGAACCCCACTCGGCCTTCCTGAGAACACTGGAAAATATGAAGGTCTCTCCAAACACCATTATATTGGGTGACTTCAACTACCCAAACATAGACTGGGAGCATTACTCTAGCTCCAACACCCTAGCCCAAAGGTTCCCAGAATTTATAAACTCAAATGCTATGGAACAACTTGCTACCACTCCCACAAGAGGGGATAACATACTGGACCTGATCATCACCAACATGAGGGCTCTATGCTCCAGATCAGAAGTGTATCCCTCACTGGTAAGATCAGACCATAAACTAATCTCATTGGATATTCACATTCCAACCCCACCCCCTGCCCAGAAAACCACAGTGAAAAACTTCTCTAAAGTAAATTTCACACTCCTCAAAACTGAGGTGGAATCCTTCAAAGCCCTTGGGCCTGTGGAAAATATGGCTCAGACCGCAGAATCCTTTATAAACTCATTCTATGAACACCTTCAGGAATGCATGGATCATGCAATCCCAAATAAAACCAAGACCCAATCCTCCAAAGGCAGGCGTCCTGTCGGGTGGACCCCAGCCATAAACAAACTATACAATAGAAGGAGGAAGTTACTACATGACAGAGCAAAATCCCAAAAAGGGAAGGCATCTCTGATCAGTATTAGCAAAAAACTACGGGCACTCATAAAATCGTCTAAGGCCAGCTTAGAGAGAAAAATTGCACAGATTTGCTCTGAATTAGTCCAAAATGACAAAAAATACACCGAACCCACAGACATTGCCAACATCCTAGCTGACAGGTTCAGTGCAAACTTCTCCCCCCCCACCACCAAAATGGCAAATATCTATCCCAGCAGAGTGCTGCCCCCCTGACATCTCAGATGCTCAGGTAAGAGCTGCCCTCTCCAAAGCAAAAAAGACAACATCAATGGGACCAGACGGTGTCCCGTGCTGCATCCTACATGAACTCCAGGAAGAGCCAAACCCAAACATAAAACTACTGTTCAATCTCAGCCTTACTACAGGATATGTACCCAAAGAGTGGCGTACAGCAACAGTGGTCCCTCTCCACAAAGGTGGTGCCTCAACAGATCCTGGAAACTATCACCCCATAAGCCTGACTAGCTTGGTCTGCAAAACTATGAAAAGGATCATCATGGACCTCATAAATAAAGATATTGGGGACATACAGACACTGGATCCTACCCAGTTTGGTTTTGTTAAGGGCAGATCCTGCCTCTTAAACCTGGTCGATTTCTTTGAAACAGTCACCAAGGCCATTGACGAGGGGAAGGTGGTCCACACAGCCTACCAGGACAGAACCCACATGGTTAGAATTGCTGGAGCCATGTCAGACTCCAAACCAGTTACAAGTGGCTTCCCACAAGGCTCAGTCCTGGGACCTCTCTTGTTCGGTATATATTTCTCAGAGGTACAGGCCAACACGGAAGGACTGTGGCTGACCAAGTTCACAGATGACTGCAAACTAGGCACCATAATCGACTCTCCAGCCGACACAAGCATCCTACAAAAGGGCCTCATAGAAACAGACAACTGGTGCCAGAGCCATGGCCTCAAGCTAAATGCCAAAAAGTGTATAGTCATCCCCTTTGGCAAAAACAAAGTGCCCACAAATTACCACATAGGTGGTAATCCATTAAGTATGGAAGAAGTAATTAGGGACCTAGGGACCCAAGTTGATAGCATTCTCTCATTTGAAAGCCACGTTGCCAAAGTGGTTAGAAAAACATTTTATATAGCCCACCTAATCATGAAGGGATTCACATCTAGATCAGGGGAGGTCATAGTGCCTCTTTACTCATCCCTCATCAGGCCCATGATTGAGTACAATGCCCCTTTTGGGATGTACCTTACCAGACACCTGCAGCAACTGGAAAGACCCCAAATGTACCTCACCAAGAGGATCAAAGGGCTCAAACAGATGCCATATGCTGCCTGGTTAAAGAAACTCCAGCTCTACTCAGTGGCATACCGCCTGCACAGAGGTGATCTGTGCCTGACGTATAAAACCATGTCCAACCCGGAATTAATGGACATGCTGCACCTCAGAAAATCCAAATCCCATTGAGCTACGCGCTCGAGAGACTTGAACCTCAGCACTGAAATAAATAGGACATGCTGGAGGGACAGATTCATAACCCAGAGGCTCCCTTCACTCTGGAATAAAATCCCAGTCCAGGTTAGGCAGAGTCCCTCATTGACTCTCTTCAAGAGGAATCTTGATGAGTGGATGGGAGATCGTAGGTTTTCCCCGGGTATCACTTCTGTGTCACTGTTAGACAGAGGCACAGTATACTAACCTCGAAAAAGGGCATAGCAAAATTCATTTAAAATGGGTGGTGAAAGCCAAACACACTCTGGCTAGGCTTATAAATGCCCTAGGGCAGATAGCCTAGTATGAACCTATGAACCTATGAACTTATGAACAAACATTAGCAGTATCACAGATCACCATTTTGTTCTTTATACCTTCCCTTAATATACATTCTTCCAATTCCTAGATCACAGTTAACATTTATTTCAAGTATTTCCCTTTAATTTGATACTTTCTATATGACTTTTAATATTCACAGCTGTATAATTAGCAACAATATAATATAATATGTGTTACATAATAACATTAACTTCCTAGTTTATAGATTTCATTGTCCCCCTTTATCCAAACAAATTTAATCACACATTCGCATACTATTCCTTTTTTTAACTTTTATTTCATCCACTAATTTAATATTCCCAAAAATATCATACTCAAAAAAACAAAAAAGAGAAAACAGATGTATAGTAAACCACAAGCAATAATAAAGTCTAAAACCAGTGGGGAAAAAAATGGACCCCACTGGAGAGACCCAAAAAGTATTTAAGTATACACAAACTTTAATTTCTCTGCTTTTCATCAGTACAGACTTCTTCAGAAATAAAACAGTCAAGAAGCACAAAATATTTAAATATCCAGCACCCAATCAAAAAATTTCATTCATTAATCAGGTAAACCAGTTCTACTATAAAAATACAGCTATACATGCCTACCCTTAAAATGTGTGTCTGCGTGTGTGTGTGTGTGTGTCTGTATAAATATATATATATATATATATACATATATATGTATGTATATATATATATATATATACATATATATGTATATATATATATATATATATATATATATATATATATATATATATGGGTCTATATTAAATAAACAAAATGACGAAAGAGTGAACACTCTTTCGTCGACACGTAAAACCAAAAATCACAAAAGAGCAAAGTTACGGAACAGCTATTTTTTTTCCCAGGGAAAAAAAAATTGCTGGGCCATTCTCGGGACTTTGCTGTTTCCTCCACTGTGGTGCAATCTTGGAGTTGGTATATTTAAGTAGGGGGGTGTGGGGGGTACAGCCCCGCACATCGGGGTGAAGACCCTCACTTTATTTTGTCTTTATATATATTTTTTTTTTTGGAACAGCAATTTTTTTCCCTGGGAAAAAAATTTGCTGTTCTGTAACTCTGCTATTTTGTTTTTTTGGGTTTTACATGTCAACGAAAGAGCATTCACTCTTTCGTCGTTTTGTTTATTTTATATATATATATATATATATATATATATATATATATATATATATGTGTGTGTGTGTGTGTGTGTGTGTGTGTGTGTGTGTGTATATGAAAACTTTAAAAGTCACAATAAGTATTAATTCATAACTTTTAACCTTCTATATTTTCAAAACATTTAATTTTAATAATTTCGATATAATGTTGTGTAGTAAATCCAAGTTACAGTTCTAATGCTGTTGTTCGTAATAAATCCAAATTGTTTATTAACATAAACAGTCAGAACCTTTCACTAATGTTAGCTTCTTCAGATCATTTACATTCTCATTTAACTTCAGTGGTTTATATAATCTTTCATTAATTGTTAATTGAATAATTTGTAACAATGGGACAATTACATAAAAAGTGTGGGAAAATGAATCATTTAAGTTTTTAAGCATCATCATTACATCTTGTACATACTGAATCTCAATATATTTAGCTACATAAAATTGCTTAAATACATAAAAATACTCAAATATGTAAGAAATATATATATAAAATATGTTAGAAACATATTCAACATATTAAGAATATTAAAACCTAAACTTTACTATAAGGAGATATGTATTTAATATATAACATGAATATAAATGTAAATGTATGATTTTATATATACTGGTGGTCTAAATGCAAACTGGAAAACCTATGATGTTATCTCTGTATGTTAGTGTCTGACTGACATAAACTACAAGGAATATGATTAAAATGTGAAGTATATTTTAAATATATCTGTGTATATAAAATGAAGTAAAGATAAGTGTATAGAAGAAAAATATGAGTGCTTGTGTATTAATAGATGTATATAAAGATGTATATAAAAGACTTATAAATATATATAAATATGTATGTATATGTAACAAATATTAAAAACTAGTATGTATATATATGAAAATGTGTATATAAATATGAATATAAATATAAATATATATATATAAATATGTATTTATAAATAGAAAATTAAATAAAATAAATAAATTAACCAATAAATATGTAAGTTCATGTTTGTATAAAATTGTATAGAGTGTATAGGAAAATATATATATATTATATTTTCATGTTATATTTAATGTATAAATGTCAATTAAAAAATGGGTTTCAAATCTATCTAAATGTAAACATGCTAATGTATATAGTGTAAAATATATGGGGCTATGTATATTATAACATTCTATTAGTGGTTGGATAATTCATGTAATATATAGATGTGTGTGTATAGGCATAAAATACCTTAAATGTAAAGAACATATATACAAAAATGTATGTATGTATAAATAGGTGAAATGTTATCAAGTAAATAAATGTATGTTACTAAATAATTATTTAATATGTCTTCTTTGTTTTAGGTATGGTTTGATCGATGCTCTCTCGTTCAAACCATGCCCTCTGTCAGCTCTTAACAAGATAATCCAACCACTCTCCTTGTTTTCAGTGTGGCATCTTATATCTCCTCCCCTTGGATTTGGTGTTATAACCTCTAAGGCTCTAAAAGTAAAAGTATGTTGTGCACCTGCTTCCTTAACATGTTTTGCTAGAGCATTATTAGTGTTTATTTATACATACATACATTTTTGTATATATGTTCTTTACATTTAAGGTATTTTATGCCTATACACACACATCTATATATTACATGAATTATCCAACCACTAATAGAATGTTATAATATACATAGCCCCATATATTTTACACTATATACATTAGCATGTTTACATTTAGATAGATTTGAAACCCATTTTTTAATTGACATTTATACATTAAATATAACATGAAAATATAATATATATATATTTTCCTATACACTCTATACAATTTTATACAAACATGAACTTACATATTTATTGGTTAATTTATTTATTTTATTTAATTTTCTATTTATAAATACATATTTATATATATATATTTATATTTATATTCATATTTATATACACATTTTCATATATATACATACTAGTTTTTAATATTTGTTACATATACATACATATTTATATATATTTATAAGTCTTTTATATACATCTTTTATATACATCTATTAATACACAAGCACTCATATATTTGTTCTATACACATATCTTTACATCATTTTATATACACATATATATTTAAAATATACTTCACATTTTAATCATATTAACATACAGAGATAACATCATAGGTTTTCCAGTTTGCATTTAGACCACCAGTATATATAAAATCATACATTTACATTTATATTCATGTTATATATTAAATACAAATCTCCTTATAGTAAAGTTTAGGTTTTTAATATTCTTAATATGTTGAATATGTTTCTAACATATTTTTTATATATATATTTCTTACATATTTGAGTATTTTTTATGTATTTAAGCAATTTTATGTAGCGAAATATATTGAGATTCAGTATGTACAAGATGTAATGTGATGATGCTTCTCTTTTCTTAAATGATTCATTTTCCCACACTTTTTTATGTAATTGTCCCATTGTTACAAATTATTCAATTAACAATTAATGAAAGATTATATAAACCACTGAAGTTAAATGAGAATGTAAATGATCTGAAGAAGCTAACATTAGTGATCTTTGTTCTCTGTTCTGACTGTTTATGTTAATAAACAATTTGGATTTATTACGAGAAGTTTTTTTGACGAGAATGAACAACAGCATTAGAACTGTAACTTGGATTTACTACACAACATTATATCGAAATTATTCCACTCCACGCACAAGTACTCAACTTTTTCAAATTGAACTATACTTTTTACTACAGGTACTTGGTGCGTTTATCCGTTGGATCGTTAATTTGTTTGTTCATTTAATTTTAATAGTTTCATTTAATACTGGGTATTCATCAGCCCTTAGAGTAATTTGCCATTCAGTTTCCATTTTGCCTAATCTGTTCTTAAAGTCATCACTTCTTAGATCTTCTTGAACTTGCTCCAACACAAAAAACATTTTTTTTTTATATTTTTCACATGAACATGAGTGTTTATATAAAGCATTATTAGTGCCTTTTATCTTAATGGAATAAAGATATTCTTTAATCCTTTTCTTCAAGGTTCTGGACATCAGTCCAACATAGAAAGCATCACAACCAGAGCAAACACCAATAGATTCCACCCCCATAGAGTTACATGTGAATCTACCAGTTGCAGATATAGTTCTATCTATATAAGATAAATCAATGACTGGACCTTCACAAATATACCTACAAACATTGCACACCCCACATTTGTATGTTATTTATCTTTTTGAGTATAAGCAGTACAACTTAAGATACTGTCACTCTGTAAAAGAGTTTTCAAACTATTAATCTTTTTATACACAAATATGGGCTTTTCTCCAACAACCTTAAACATATCTTTATTTCCTTTTAAAATTTGCCATTTTTCAAAAATAATTTTTCTAATACTATTATTATCAAATGACATCTTAAAACTACAGACAGGGAAGGTTTTATTATAAACATTATATGAAGGTTTATCTATTGCCGTAAATAAAACTGGAGCAAAGTGAGAATTTATTTTTTAAGGAAACTTCGCTGGCACTAAATAATAATTTTTCTCTCTTATAACCTCTGCCCAAAAAAGGGACAAGTTAAACTCTACTTTGTTCCGAAATTCTACTTCTCTAGTTATTAACCTAGAGACTCTAATGAATTGTCCTTTAGGTATGATCTTCTTGATGAACCTAGGATGATTACTATTAAAATGTAAATAACAGTTTGAGAATGTTTCTTTATGAAATATGTTACTGTGGAAGGTTTTGTTGAAAACATATTATTCTAGGGTAATATACAGAAAGTGAATTTTAAAATCAACACTCCCCAAATTATATTTAAAAAAAATCTGACTTACTATTAAGTTCTTCTAAAAACGTATCAGCATCACTTGCATTTTCTATAAAAATATAAAACAAATCATCCACAAATATTTAAAAAAAAATTACTTTCCAAAAAGCCTACTTTTAGGCAAAAAATCACTTTCCCACCATTTTAGGACTAAATTAGAAAATGTGAGGCAATTTATTTAAAATATTTTGCTTTAAACAAAAAATAATTATTGTCCAGCAATAGCTATGACAGTTAACAATATAAACTATTTTTTTCATTTGAAACATTAGTCTTTTTTTTTTTGTCTAAAAACACTTAATAAAATCAACCCCTTGATCTTGTGGTATACTAGTAAATAAAACAATTATGTCAACTGTAAATATCAAAATGTTAGTATCTTCATAGCTGTACCCTTCATTAAAGGTGCTAACTTGATCTAAAAAGTCCCAGAAGTCCAGAATATAGGAAAATAGACTACAAACTAAAGGGGTTTAATACAGTGTCAATATACAAGGAAATGCATTCAGTAATGCTGTTTGGTGCAGAGAGAATCGGTCTAAAGGGGTTAGACTTCTTTCTTGTGTGATAATGTTCTGTACTGATTTGGTTGGGTACCCCTACATACAAGTTTCTCATGTAAAGCCTCTATAAGAACATTTATTTTGTCAACATCATTAGTAAACCTTTTAAGCCTCATCAAGTGCCCTTTAATGATGTTATACTTCATGTAGTTGGGATGCGTACTAGGGTAATGTAAGTATGCATTGCTAGAAACATTCTTATAGCATATCATAGTCTTTAACTGTCCTTCTTGCATATCCTTGTATACCTCAAAGTCCAAGAATTCAGTCTTGGACTTGTGAAATCTGTGAGAAAATGACAAAAAAATCATACTGGAGTTCATGTTTTCAAGGAAAACGTCAAGTTCACTGATTTGCCCTCTCCAAATAAAAAACAAATAATCGATAGAATGAAAATAAGAGAAGATGTTCTCATAACCTTCTATGAACTGAAAAAATATTTGTCTGACAATCGGCCATAATTAGGTTTACATAGTTGGGGCCATGAGAGCATGTTTTCCTTGAAAATATGAACTCCAGTACTGTTTTTTTTTTTTTTGTCATTTTCTTACAGATTACTTAAATAACTCTAGTTGTAGTGCTAGCTCTTTCTTGTTATCCAACAAGAAAGAAGTCTAATCTATGAAAACTGGATGACTCATGACATGAGACAAGATTGGTCTTCAGCTATGTCAGTGGTGCACTCTTGGATAGTGCGGCTATAAAAGCAGCTATTTATAATAAGTGGAGAAATTTAGAAGCCTGTGAGAAGTTTTTAGATGTGGTAGATAGCAAACCTCTTTTCATTAATGAAAAAGGTAAGAACACCAACTAGTATTTTGAAAAGGAAGAAAATAAAAGTCAACTGGTTGCAAGAGAGGTACCTAGAAATGCTATAGTTGCACTCAGTGCAAATATATTTTGGAGAGTTCTCATTTTTTTTAATCCCAGAACCAAGCAAGACTACCCTATACCATTTTTTTGCATGTGTAAAGCCCAATATGTGGTTTACATGGCATGTTGCTTCAACTGTAATTCATTTTACATAGAGAAGATGAATAGAGCATTAAAAAAGAGACTTTATGAACACCAATATGCCATTTCCATCAAGAACACAGATAATACTCTATCAAAACATTCTATGGAGTGTCATCAGTTCAACAAGTTTGTTTTCAGTGTTATAGATTATTTTTTTTGGATTTTAATGGTGATAGGCACATCAAATTAGAATGCAGGAAACTTAGATGACAACTTTTATTCTATGCTTGTAGTAAACCAGGATTAAATAGTCACATTAATTATAAAGTGGCTTTATCCAGATAGGAACAAGTGTAAATCATTTCATATTTTTACATGTTTAGATTGTTCATATGTTTAGAATATGTGTATGCATTTTTATGGCTCTTTTATTCAAGTTTAATATGGTATACTCATTATTGTTCATTAAGGTTTGTCTTAATTGTACCATGTGAAAGGAAATCTTGATTGGAGGGCATTTAAAAGTTCAGTTGTAGAGGATGTCCCATGTTCTGATGAAGGCAATAATTGCCAAAAGTGGTTAACATATTATTGTGTGTTCTGCAATAAACATGCGTATACATTTCTCCTCGGTGGTGGTTTCTAGCCAGTCTGTTGCAATATCCCCTTATACCATCTCTTGCTTTTCTTTACCTGTTCTTACTCACTGACTAGTTTTCAGTAATCCTTGTTACTGCATGCATTTTCCTTACATGATCATTTCAAACATCATTATTTGTTTCTGTTTTACTGTTATAGTTCTTGTCATCTTGTATCTCATTTATCTTTATCTCTTCTGTTCTTTCCATCTTACCTAATAATAGACTTATTTATTATTTTCTTCAATTGTTCTGTTCTTTTATATACTCTAAATTATTAATTTAGATTCATGCACTCTGACTTTTTAACTTTTATAATGTTTCTTTCGACCCTTATATGATCATTTTTTGCAGTCCAGGTATTATGCAAATCTTTATCATTCTTTGGTCATAATCTTTTTTACTTCAACCTGCATTGCTTCTGTATTAATCATTTTCTTGTTAGTCCCTCTAAGTTCCTGCCTACTTTAATTTTTGTTTTCATTCTATCCAAAGACACATCAAGCAGCATTTCCCCTTTCTCTCACCTCAAGGAGTCTGAACATAGAAAATGTTGTTTTCCCCTCTCATGCATGTAAAACATGTCTTTTCATGTTTCTAACCCTCAACAACTTATTGTTTTATTACTCATCTGTCTTAGATTGCAGTGGAAGTAATATTTTGCATAATTTAAGTGAAAAAGACCATGTTATCTGACATCTTGTCAGTCTGTGAACATAACTTCCTTTGACTTGTGTAAGGATACTGGCAAATAAGCAAATCTTTTTGCTAAACTTTCCAAAGATCTGAAGAAACAGAGACTTAAAAAACTCATGTTTTAGAGACACTCTTATGCATTCAGACTACGGCAACAATGGCAATGTGAAATTATTATAGAAAGGTTGATTTTATTTCACTTTTCTACTCAAAACTAGATAACTTCCTGTAAAAATAAAACCAGAATTCCAGGGCTGTGAAAAGAGCTAGACAATGAAAAATAGATTTCCATTAATACTCAGTTGCTAAGATGGCCAACCAACTACCATCCCTCCCCATGCACACAGCTGGCATGATGACATAACATACTTAAAGCCATACCCAGCAAGGGCAAAATAGACCACAATGTCTCTATACAAAAAAAACTGATTAATTATGTTTTCTTAATGTTATGAATTTCATTTATCATTTCTGTTTTATAAAATAAAAACATCACATCATTCACAGTATAGATCCAGTGTTCACAAATAAAACTCAAAAAATTTTGAAAAAGTCTGCTTGGTATAGTAAAGATAGTTGAGACAGACAAAGGCAAAGACAAGTTGCCAGAGAAAATTGTTTTTCTTTTCTTTGTGTTGAAGACTCAGGTATCTCTTTTTCAAAAAACAAGAGGAAGAAAAGTAACTTATCTCAGTTCTTAGCATAATTTTCTATGACTGAAATTAAGTAAATCCTGATAAACTTTGAGGTACCTCTTTTAGATCAAAATATATTAATCTATAGCTTCCTTTAGTAGGCTGCTCAGAGTTTTATGGAAGGGCTCTCTAATCCATCACTATGAGAGCACCATGTTGAAATTCTTAACCGTTTAACTGGTGTATTACCCTGGACATAAATAAGATTTCCTGGTCTGTGAATATTTATTTAGATATTCATACCCTAAAGAAAAATACTACTAGCTCTTTGGCTTTTTTGCCATAGCACTGCTGTAAATCATCAGAAATAACATGGATGCATTGGAAGACATTACTAGAATTTCCTAATGGGCCTACAAGATCCTTCACTATATGCTTAAATGGGACCTTAATAAACAGGCATAGGTATAAGCAAAGATTTGAACAGATGATGTTGTGCAGTCATTTGAGATTCTGGGATGCTGCACAGAAGTCATCAATGTCTTTCCTACATCAGGCCCAGGAAATGTAGGTAAAATTCTAGCTTTTATTTTGTTTGACAGTAAGTGTGCTCAAGAAATGACTGTATACAGGTTTTATCAGTATTCTAAAAAAGATTTGGAACATTGTATGCAGTATCTCTTCTCTGTCTTTATTCACCCTGCAAAAAAGGCATTCTTTAACATAAAATATGTGTATGGTTATGGTCATCTTTCTCATATGTCTCTCATTCTACTTGTTGTTTTCTTGAGCCCTGATTAATATATCATCTCCCCACTGTGCTTACTATCTAAAATAGGATGACTTTCATCAGTACACTGATATGACATGAGGAGGTTATATCCATTTCAACTAAGTATATAGGTATAGGTCTTTCTTCTTTTTCAGTTTCTTCATCTACAAATGGCAGATGATGTCAGTGATGTCTTTTTGTTTTGGGGTTTGGAAATCCTTAACCTTCAGCCCAGTAACTTATATTTCTGAGAATCTACTGCTAAGAGTCCTTTTTCTAACTAATCCACTTTTATTGACCTTACAGAGGAAAACCTAGGATTATTTTAAGTTCTATTTCTTATTTTACTGAGTTTTTCTCTCCTGAATTCTCCATCACTAACTCTACAGAGGCATCCTTCATTACTTTATCCACTAAAATCTTTTCAAAAGATTCCATATCATGCACTAAGGTTCTTCCCTTTCAGTTTCTGTAATATTTTATAACTACAAAACAACTGTAGTTTTCTAGAAATACTCAATAACAGGTTTCTGATAACACAAAGGTTCTTCTATTCCTGCAAGCCAAACAGATTTTATTTCCTTTTGAGGTTTCAATACCTACCCCTTTTTATCATGATTAATGGTGTATTGGGCTACTTTTGCCTTTCCATCTTCTTTCTAGGAGCATATTCAGAACAGTGTGTTATTGGTACTTTGTCAGGCTGCTGCTGCCCCCCCACCCCACCCCACTAGATGTAAGTTTAGGACATACAGTATCTAGCTCTGCTCCTTCCACCACAGTTTCCACAATACATTTTATTTCACCTGCTGGAATGTCTGGGTGTTGGCAGATATCTTCACATTTCTCATTACAGTCTTAGATTGCACAGGTCTAAACCAGACTTTATTAGCTAACAACCATTCATAGGTTTATAAGAGATAACTAGGCTAATGGCTTAAGGGCCCTTACAGTCCTAGGCAATATAACCTGATCTTATCCAATATATGGCCCCTAGAGGCAAGAGGATGGCATGGATTTGTGCCTGTGTATTGAGTATCTTACAGATTGCCCCAGGTGTAAATCTATGATTCCCTATCAGATACCCCATAGGATGAGACATTAAACCGAGGCCCTATCTGCTTGATTTGGTGGTAGCTCAGGTGGATGTAAAAGATCCCATGGCACCTATTGACAAGATTAGGGGGCCTTTATTTTACACAACTTAAAATGCACATTATTTACAGATTTGCATATTTACAAAATGCACATATTTTCAGGGGGGTCTATATTAGATAATCTAACTTTCAAAAGTTCAAGTGTCATATGGTTGACACCATATGATCGAATTTTTGAAAGTTTGAATGTTTTAATGGAGATCTCCATACAGCACGGAATGGGAAGATTTCTCTTTTCTGCACTGTAGTGTCATCTCGGAGTTGGTATATTTAAAGAGTGGGTGGGCACAGCCCCCACGTGGGGAGTGCAGGGGGGCTTGCCCCCCTGTTTAAAATGTTCAGGTAGGTTATTTGTGTAGTTTATTTTTATTTTTATGAGATATTTGAATATTTAAAAGTTCAATCATACGGTATCGACCATATGACAGTCGAACTTTTGAAAGTTCAATTATCTAATATAGACCCTTTTCAGGGATATATACGTTTCTAACTTTGTTTTACTATTTATCATTTTTCTTATAACACACTCATTGTTATTCCACTATAACTCATATGAATTCCATGCAGTAAAGCCAATAGCACAATGGATAACAACAAAGAAAATCCAGTTGTGTTCAGTCAAATTTTAATTGAAATGTAGATAATAAAAATGAGTTGAGCACTTTCATTCCTGACATTAGGAACCTCATCAGTACAAATAATCTAAAATGCAGACATTATGCTAGATAAATGTAAAAACCACAGCTTCCAAAAGGTTAAAATGAATAAGATCATATTGCTAATTCAATACAATTTTAAAGCTTAGAATGTTTAGAATTTTTAAAGAGGCAAATGACATTTTTTGGATGATTACACTTTCAGTCTCTTAAGTTTTAGTACAGTAGCAATGGAACAGCATCATTCATATCAGAGGGATAATAGGCTTGTGGTGGCCAAGCATTCATTGTGATATCGCTTTTTGATCCTTCAATGTCAGCTCTTCCTACCATTATGAAGCTGAATTCGCCAAGCATTGGATTGTTCACCCACTAATAAAGAACGTGAGTTGGATGTAGTCCATCGTGAGATGGGTTAGTTTTACCATACTGATGATGAGTTGTTGCAAAACTAATCCTGCTCAGTATGGGAGGGACCACAGGTTCAGACATTTGGTGTATGTGCTTGGCTGAGGAGCCAGTGGTGTGAAGGTACCATCTGTGGGATTATGAATGAACACCTCTAAGTCAAAATCCTGCCTAAACTTAATGATACCACAGTGCTGCAGATCTGTGGTTGGCCAGTGATATACGACCACAAGGTCAGCAAGGAGCACCACTGGTCACTGGGTCAGAGCACGGACAGAAGGGGGCCACCTCTCTCCAGCAGTACACGGCATGTTCTTGGGGAACCAGGTGCTAAGTCATTTGTAGATGATCTGATTCTGGGTCAGGGTTTCATAGATAGCAGAGCAGCAAAAAGCTATGATCTATTGAAAGTCAGCCTTGAGCCAAGCTTTTGTGTCAGGGGAATGGGCTCTGCATCCTCATGGAAAGGATAGTAACTCACACAAATACAATAAACTAGAGAACAACTAGCCTAGCCCTGAATGGGTATTGGTTATGTTGCTGGCATTGACTAGACAACCTTTTCCATTTGCTAATATATGATTTTCTAGTAGCAGGCTTTCTTGCTTCCACTAGCACCTGCTGCACATCCTCAGTAAACAGGTGCCTAAAAGGAATTAAGACCCTAACATCCAGGCAGTCAATTGAAGATGACAGATGTTAGGGTGTATCAAACATCCCTGTCCTTTTGTGAGTAGATCCATTCCGGAAGGAAACATGACGTAATTGTCACTGGCCATTTCAAAAAGAAGAGATCACCATGGTTGCCAGGGCCAAAAGGGAGTCACCACAATGATCTTGGAGGAGTCCTTCTGAATCTTCAGAAGTAACCTGGATATTAGTGGAAAGGTTGGAAAGGCACACAGGAACATTCCTGTCCAAAGAAAAGAAAAGACATCTATCTTCTAGGCCTTCTTGCATGGAGGCCTGGAAGAGAACTTTGTCAGTTGATTGTTCAGAGAGGAGACAAAGAAGTCTACTTAAGGAACCCCACCCTATAGATGTATCAAATCTTAGAAGACACCCCTGGTCTCATTTCCATTCATGAAGATCTGTCCTGGTCCTGCTTAGCTTGTCTACAACACAGTTTTGCTCCAATGGAATGTAGGATGCCTAGAAAATGAAACTGTGCTGTGAAGCTATACCACAAGCTAACATAGCTAGTCTGCAATGGGGGTATGTCCCGGTCCTCCCTTGCTTGTTGATGTACCAAATGACTCTGGTAGTGTCTGTAATCACTTGAAGAGGTCTTGGGGACCAAAGATGATTCAGAGAGTTGTGTCCCTTGATCAGGGCAACCATTTCCTTGATATTTATCTGCTTGCATCTTTCCTTGGTGTCCCATACCCACTGCACTTCTATCGTTCCTGAAACTACTCTCCAAGCAAAGTACAAAGTGTCTCTGTTGACTGACTGCTTTGGTGCAAGACCCAAAAACAACAAGCTCCAAAAAGCAAAACTGGAATACTGGAAGACAACACAAGCAGCACACACTGTTTGAATGACTTTTAATTCTGGTACCTTGGCCTTCGCCTTCTCATGGAATACATTTTTTAATTCAAACAACACCCCTTTTATAACACATCTATATCATTAGCATAAATAATTAATTCAATAAAACTGTTAAACAATTAACCAAAATACTTCAATGTCATTTTCACTATGAAGTTTCTAACTTCACCTTTATAATCTCATACTTCTTATCAAATATAAGATGTGGTGCATTAAACATACACAAATTTTAAATTTTAAATTTTCTTCCATGAACAAGAAATTTTTTCATTGCAAAACATTAATTATAATAAATGCACTCCATCTCATATGTATTTCAAATGTGCCCTTACGTTAAATGCATATAATAATTGATTACAAATATAAAACTTGTATATATTTTTTTTTTTCTGTGAAAATGTATTTTATATTTCCATATTCATACCATTTGGGAAAAGAGTTTTGTAATTTAGAATGAACCTAGATTCCATTTCCAATAATATATGTTCCAGTATTCCAGTTTTGCTTTGGAGCAAGGACAGGGACAGGGGGGACCTGGATTTAAGGATATCTGTTGTCTCACCCAAAACATTTCTCTTTTGACAAACCCCACTACTGGGATCTAAAAAGACAAATGATGTTTATGGTGGGATCGAGGAAATGTTAGATACCACTGTATCTTTCTCATGTGGAATCTTGCCAGGAGTATCATGAGAATCATAGATGTCTTGAGATCCAAAAAATTCAGAGGTAGTCCCTCAAAGTCACCAAAGTCAGAGTGGAAAACCTTAGAAATAGATCTAGGTAAAGATCTATTTTTTCCTGTAGAAGAAAAGATTTTTGAACTGAGGTGTCTAGTTGACATCCCAGGAACACAACCATGCATTTGGGAGTTGACAAAGACTTTTGAATGTTCTCTTGGAATCCCAGCTTGTGCAAGAGACCTCTCACCCAAAAGACATGCCTGATATTTTGAAAAACACTCTGCTGCAACAATAAGCAAGTCATCTAAATATGGAAAATGTGGAAACCCTGTAGCTTTCAGTGAGATATAACTAGAGCCAGACACTTTGTGAACATTCTTGGTGAAGTAGATAGACCAAAGGGCAAGGCAGAGAACTGATACTTTGATCCTGACACACAATACCTTAAGAAACACCTGAAGTCCAGAGGAACAGGAATGTGATGATAAGCATCATTTAAGTCTAGTGTTAACATGAAAGAAGAAGAAGGGTTGACAGCTTGTGAAGTGTCATCATTTTCAATTTGCATGCTATCACAAACAGGATTAGGAAAGGAAGATCCACAACTGGTCTCCAAGCATTTATTTTTTTGGTACTGAGAACATCTTTGAATAAAATCCCTTTTCTGTCTGTGAAGAAGAAGAAACTGATTCTATCACTCCTTGGGACAGCATGTGATGAAGAACAGGAGGAAATAAAACAGCCTGATGTGCAGGATGAGGAATGAATCCCTGGAAAGGAGGAATTTCCTCCCACTGCTATCTGCAACCTCGATGAGTGATTTTCAGAACCAATTTGTCTGAAATAATCTGTTGGCAAATAAACAAATGGAGATTCAGACTTTATGGAGAGTGGAAGGGAGTCATGAGGTCTATTGAACAGTCATTCAGACTTATTGGACTGTCCTTGATTTTTTTTTTTTTTTTTTTTTGGGGGGGGGGGTGAGACTTTTTTTTTAGAACCCACTTGCTACTTCTTGAAGATCTGTTTACCTGAGTTTTGGTGAAACTGTTTTTTTTTTTTTTTTTTTTGCCTAAACTAGATGTAGAGAAAGAAAATCCCTTGAACAAGTTGGAAATAAAGGACTGCAAGCTCTTAGAGACTCCATGGATCAGCATGACCCTTTCGTCACATTTTTGATCCTTTCTGGGCAGAATACTAAATCTCTATCTAAGAGAGAATTTAAAATCTCATTTTTAAATCAATTGGGAGGTTCTGAAAATGCAGCCAGGCAAACGTCTTTGAAACAGCACCTATGGCCTTAGTCCTGGAAAAGGTTATCAACAGAATCATTCACGCATTCTGCAAACACGGAGTAGTAACTTGTGCAATAGAAAAAACTAAGTTATTTAAAGAAGTTTTTCTTCATAAGAAGAAACTGTAGATAAAACATTCCTCATGCTTTCATAATATGTAATAATAAACTTTACATATGAGCCTGAAAATTTAAAATTTTGAAAACCAAAGTTGCAGACGTATACACTTTTTTCCTATACCTATTAATAAATTTTCACATCCGTATTAGAAAGAGTAGGATTGCTTGGCAGGAGTGGAATTATCTAAGGCTATAGCTGCTGGGTCAGGTTTGGGAATTATGTATAAGCATTTAAAAGACTGAGGAACACATTCTATCTGCCTTCGTAGGGGCAGCTGGCTGACAATCGTGTAAACTGCAGGCAGTAAGACATGCATCCTCTAAAGCAGACAGGACAGAGAGAATGGGTACAGGTTCTGGAAACTCATAGCATTTTCTGAGGAGACTGAAAAACCTCAGTGTTCTCTCACTAAAAACACTGGGACATTCTAGCAATAATCTCACAGAAAAAGAACCCCGCCCCCACACAGGAAGAATCAGAAACTGAGCTCTCTTCTGAGTCTGAAACAGAATCTATGGACAAAACCTTGAATCTGTCCCTGCATCTTCCTGTTCAGATTCAGAACCTTGAATCTCTTCAGGAAAAGAGGAGCCCCTCTTTCTTTTACCATAAACTACTCACAAGAAGGATCAAAATCCTAAAATAACTCCTGAGCCAGTCCCAGTACACTAATCCTATGCAAAGAAACTTGAGGAGGAGTAGATACAAGTTTGGTTTACTGTTTTATTAATGGGAAAAATGGGGCCAACCATGTTAATAATGGCAGACGCTGCTTCTCCAGGGATGGGCACACCATTCTGACATAAAAGGGAATCCTTCCTTGTTCCCTCTCCCAGGACTGACAAGTGTAGATCTCCCTTGCCCACTGAGAGGACTCCAACAGCCGCAGAGGACATGGCTAACCCCAAGTCAATAGTGGCTGTAGGTGCTACACAAGACGGATTTGGGGTCAAATGTGAGTGGTCTGAGGTACAACAAATGGATGCAGCAGTTACCCATCTGTGGCTAAGGCAAACTGATAGTCTCCTGTGGTGGCAATGTTTGTTTGCTTAACTTTTTCTTTTTGTAGCTGGACGATGGACCGAGAGTTGGACCAAAAATCTGCTCCATGGTCAAGTAAAAAATGATGTATCTTTCCCAAGAAAGACAAGCAGCAAATGCCGGTAAACCTACCAGTCCACAGAAGTTACTTTTTTGTCAAAAAGAAAAAAAAACACTAAAAAGCACTTTTAAGCACTACGGCTGCCCCACAACAGAAAATTGAACACAATTTCTCTACAGAAAATATGTTACCAGTTAGGTTACGCTACTTTGAAACTGACAAATCCCAACATTCCTAGCTTTAAAATAACTTTCCTGAAGACGAAAGTAATAAAACATTATTAGATATAAAAAATGGAAGATGTCTCCCAAGAGCAACTTATCAGCCTAGCAAAAGAAAGCACAAGCTAATTAATTGTTGATCCTCAAAAGCCTCAGAGAAGTGTACTCTTCGGCAGCAGTAACGCTCTGAAGGGCTTCATGCCCAGACTTGTCTTTTAGTCAGCTCATCTTAAATTGCTTGATAGTTTGAGCTTGTGGAAGGTGACCTGAAGCTTTGGAAGCTGGCCAGCTGTTATATCCTTGCAGGATATAACCCATATAGCTAAGGCTACTACAGCAGTGATCAATATGAAAAACATCAGTTGCATCCAGTCCTTATGAATACAGGCCAGTTGCAACCTTTGCCTAGTAACTATTTTTTGAAAAGTTAATATATAGACACATATTCAAGTCTGTTAATAACTATGGCCTCTTGTGACGCATTCAACACAACTTCAGAAAAAGTTTCAATATACTGAGAGCCCTTTATACAGTAATAGATGAAATGTACTTAACATGAACAACGTATTGCTTACAACAGGAAGTTTTGCAGATAGGATCAAAACTTTCAAAACCATTGATCCCTCACTCTTACTGGAAACACCTGAAAGCATTTAACTTTGTGCCAAGTGCAATTATTTAGTTTAAGGACTACCTAAACAGACAAACATTCAAGCCTGCATGCAGACTTCAAACATCATTTTGTAGTGGTATACCCCAGAACTTGGTGCTAGGCCCTAACATCATTTTAGAGTAGTGTACCCCAGAAGTGGGTGCTAGGCCCTAACATCATTTTAGAGTGGTGTACCCCAGAAGATGGTGCTAGGCCCTAACATCATTTTGTAGTGGTGTACCCCAGAACTTGGTGCTAGGCCCTCTTCTATTCCCACTTTTAATACATGACTTAGAAATGAATTTACCATGTCTGAATCTCATTATGTACATCAATGATATCATTTTACTTGAAGCAGAGAGCAAGTTGAAAAAGCTGCAACAAAAAATATAAGCAAACTTTACTGCCTTATGGAAATAGATAAACACAAACAAATGGACAAATCCCAAAAAGTGTGTCATGCTCTTTGCTGCACAGCATTGGATATAAAGAAGTTTCTTTCCTAAAACGCATTGATCCGTCTGGAAGCAGATTCCAGTTACAAGTCAACAGAAATACTTTGGTCTCATTTCTGACCCTTCCCCAACTTTCAAAATGCAAACTGAATGATCATTAAAAAGCTCCTTCTCAAGTAAAACTATAATACAAATCATCTGACCAACTTGAGCCAGTTGCACATCAAGCCCTAGCAAGAAGACGAAGAAAGACTGATTCCCAGGCTGGAATACCGCTTACCCTTAATTGCTCTACATTCCAATATGAACCTCCACTTTCTATAATCCTCATTAAATAAAATGTGATGCTATGTATTCCTAGCTGACTCTTGCACCATCACTGTGAGCTGCTGTAAAATTTTCATTGGCTCCTGATAGTCAGTGGAATGACTCTCTCTTTCTGGTTATCCTCTTCTTAAATACTGCCAGGCTACGGAACTGCCTTTCCCTTCATATAAAATGTTGTATATAGACCCAAACATGCAGCATCATAAATAACATTAATAGCAATCAACATGAGTAGAACACCTTTTGCCATCTAGGTTTAAAAGAGAAGCTTTTCCAAAATAGGGTTCTTGTTCTGGAATCAACTGCCAAATGGTATATTCAATCAAAAATAAAAAAATACTTCAAGGTAAAATTAAGAGAATGCCTTTTTTAAGAAAACGAATGCAGGTCTTTTAGGGAAAAAGCATGAAAGCCAGTCCTGCATTTTTTTCCAACTTAACCCCATATATACCAAAAAGAATACAACATAATAAAACTATTATCCAATTGTAAGAGAATCTGCACTTTGATGTTACTGAACTTGTACTGCTCTACTTGAAAATGTAAATGTGTTGTTCATTATGAACCTGGGATTTGGCTAAAAAAGGGTCAATATAATTTCAGCAACACAACCAAGTAAATCAGATATCAAAAGAAAAAATGGAAGAAAGGTTATTAGTAGATATTAAGGCACAGAAGAAGGCCTTCTTCATATATCTGGGTAAAAGTAAAAAGGTGGAGATGGTGGTATAAAACTAATCTGAAAAGGGAAAAACATAATGCTGCTAAAGAGCATGTGAGAATGTTAAGCATATGTTTCACATCATTGTTTTCCAAAGAAGAGGATGATACCTCAATACAAACAAAAAAATATTGACTTCAACAATTGGCTTAGTTTCTGGTGTCATTCAAAGGGGATCCAGTATCTGTCAGGCTGGGATGACATAGCTGACAGACCTCAGTACTTTGCCAGATCTGTCACCCATGGGATTTTGGTTACTGGCTAAGCCTCTTGCTACCCCCATGAGTTCCTTTTTTAGGTAATGCCACAAAAACAAAATTCCAAACATAAAACTACGCTCTAAAAATAACCTCAAGGTTATGCAACTAAATGGTAGGAGTCTAAACCAGAAAATGCATTCACTGGAAGCAGTACTCACCTTGGAAGATGCTGACATTTGTGCAGCTACTGAGACCTGGTCTAAGGCTGCGGAGAGCACCCCAGCTATACCAGGTTACATTTTCATCCAGACATTCAGACCACAAACTGAAGGCATGAGAACTAAAGGAGGTGGTGTATCCATATTCATTAAAGATAAATACACCTCTATATTGGTTAAAGAGCACAATTCCCTTGAATTACTTCAGGTGCAATTGACTGTAGGTAAGACGCCTCTTCAGGTCATTGCCAGCTATAGAACCTCCTCTATGAATCAGGACATTCACTCAGCCTACTTGGATCTACTTGTGTCAGTCAAGATACTACCAAACACCCTGGTTTTGGGTGACTTTAATTACCCATCCATTGACTGTGTAGATTATACGTGTTCAAGCTCACTTGTCCAAAGGTTCCTGGACTTTGTTCTCTCCACTGCTCTGGACCAGCTGGTTGACACCCCCACAAGGGGCTCAAACATGCTGGATCTGGTGCTCATGAGTGTGATGCCCCTCCACTGGCCCAGTAATCAAGGATCCTCACTCCTCACCACTAACACCAGTGAGGGAAGTACACATTTAGAGGATGACAAGTACACACACAGTAAAGTACAATTTCCTTTAAGAGCACACAGAGATCACAGTCAGTCTGGGGCTGGTTTATCTATCTTTCTCCAGATCCCCAATACGACTCCCCACTGATACAGCTACAGGGTTCAGATCTCAGCCGAATGGTCAAGCAAAAACCTCCAGCACCCTGTCCAACCATTGCTTTGTGTCCCTGCCCAAGTAGCTGACACACACACGCACACACACACACACACACACACACACGCACACACACACACGCACACACACACACACACTTTGAGATTTGATTTATATACAAACACAGAGACACTCCTGGGGAAGGCAGGCACAGGTTCACTAGCTATGTCTCCTTCTGCCCAGACTATACGGTAGTACCACCTGCCCCCAACTGCCCTTACTAATCAACTATTATAAGGCACTTACCAAAGGGTGACCAGCTCCACTGTGTAATGTGCTATTGTCCAAATGGTGTGTCCAAGACTAAGGCTATTTAAGAGTGGCCTGTACAGTGTTACCAAATACATGCAAGGATTCTAAGAGCTTAAATATCTCTAAACAAAACCAGCCACAATTAAAAATGTTAAATATATTTAATAATAAATAATAAAAGCACACGACAATACTCAATAACTCAATACAGTGACAACAGAGTTCAGAATGACAGGAAATGCTTTAAAACAACATTGCAGGACAGTCTCTCATAAATACAGAAAACATCTAGACTGATCTTACTATTTTCCTGTTTATCTCTAAGAGAAATACTATGATCTAAGTCTTACTTACAGATGCAGGCAAAGGCAGTGCTGAATGGATGTTTACAGGTCCAAGACAAGATACAAAGTACACAGACTTTCGCTCTGAGATTGTTCTTAAATTAATAATGCACATTACTGCTGGGTTAGCTAGATGACATCACTTTTTGTCACCTCTGCCTTTAGTTTCCAGGCCAACAGAAACCTAAAAGTTAGCACCTCAGTGTCAGGAATACATGTTTCTTAGAAGCTGACACTTATCTCTTAGAAGCTTGCCTGAAACTGGAGGTCATAAAACTGTTACACACCTTTGCCTGTGAAATCTAATAATTATTTATGTTTCCAGACAATAGAAATAACTCTAGCTGTAGACATTCTTTCTTCTAGCTGTGGTAAACACCATTGTAAAACTCTTTACTGTCAACTTAGTTTCTTAGAGTTTTGCAAGTTAACTCTGTATATTCCAACTTCTACCATGAAAATATATATGTGCATAGTCATATACATTTCTGCTGCTTTTCAGCAGGGTGCACTGTGGTGACATTTTTGAAGCTCAGCACATAATATACAGTTTAACACACATAATATGTAGTTTTCTTTCATTTGTAAGACAAGTCTATGGATCATATTAATATTTACAAATGACATAGGAGTATTTACAAAATTCTAGCTAGATGGGATGGCAGCCTTCACAACCAACATGGGGGACCACTGCACCACCCCCAGTGGGTAGCCATCCCTGGTGGGATCTGACCACAAATCAATCTCACTAGAAGTAGCTATAACACAAAACCCCTCCTTAGCAACAACTAGACTGAAAAGCTTCTCCAAGGTCAATTACAACCTCTTACATGACAGCATAAATAGCTTTATAGCCCCTAACCCACTGATGGAACAGACAACTATGCTGAGTTATAGACCAATGATTTATACAAGCACCTGTACAATTGCATTGACTCTGCTGTACCTGATAGAACCAAAGCAAGATCTTCAAGGCAAAACAAACCTGCCTGGTGGACAACTGCCATTAATAGGTTATAAAATAGGAGAAAGAAATTGCTGTCTAAGAGTAGGAAGGAATGGTCTCAAAATTGGAAACACTCCCTACTCAACTTAAACAAGTGAATAAGACTCCTAGTGAAGTCTTCCAGAGCTAACTATGAATCCAAATTAGCTTCCCTAACTAAGGATAACCACAAGGTGTTCTTTAATTACATCTGTAACCTCAAAGGTAAGGCTCAGATTTGCACTGAATTCGTAGTTAATGGTATTACATATACAGAACCTGTGGGTATAGCAAATCAGACGGCTGACAGGTTCAGTGAAAATGTCACTACTCTGTCCCTGCCACATATACCACATAGCATCTCTAACACCTGTCCCCCACCTAGTATCTCCAAGGAGCAAGTTTTAAACACCCTCTCCAAGGCCAAAAACACAGTCTCTATGGGACCAGACAACATCCCAGGCTGTGTTCTACATGGATTAAAACAGGAATTACCTTCATCATTGGGCATACTTTTCAATCACAGCCTAAGCACTGGCTTTGTCCCAGTGGAATGGAAAGCAGCTACTGTCATCCCTTTGCAGAAAGGGGGGTGCATCCACTGACCCCAGGAGCTATAGACCTATTAGCCTGACCAGCCTTATCTGCAAGACCATGGAACAAATCGTCATGGACCTTACTAACAAAGATACATGAAATCTCCAAACACTCAACCCCACCCAGTTTGGCTTTATCAAGCAAAGATCACGCCTGTTAAACTTGGTGGAATTATTCGAGACAGTCACCAAAACCCTAGATAAGGGCAAATATGTGCATAAAGCCTACCTAGACTTAGCCAAGGCCTTTGGCACAATTCTCCACTCAGGCATCATTGATGGGTATCAACCTATATAGTGTCAAGTAGATTGCAAACTGGCTCACTGATAGAACTCATACAGTCAAAATAGGGGACTCCACCTCCTCCAGCAGACCCATGACCAGTGTTGTTCCACAAGGATCAGTTCTGGAACCCCTGCTGTTTAGAATCTACTTCTCTGAAGTACAGGCTAAAACCTAAGGACAGTGGCTGACAAAGTTTGATGATGACTGCAAACTGGGAGCAATCATTGAAACCCCTAGCGACTTCAACATCCTGCAAGAAGGTCTTATGCAGATTAATGACTGTTGACAAAGTCATGGTCCTAAACTGAATGCAAAAACGCATTATCATCCCCTTCAGCAAGGGTGATGTTCTAACAAACCACCACATCAATAGCAATACCCTAAGCACACAGTCAGTTGTGAGAGATCTGAGGACAGAGGTCGACAACAACCTTAACTTCGATCACCATGTCTCCACAGTATAAGAAGGGTATTTTATATTGCTCATCTCATAAGTAAGGGCATTGCCTCCAGAAGAAAAGAGGTTATAACCTCCTGTCCTCTTCCCTCGTCAGGCCAATAATAGAGTATAACATTCCCTTTTGTATGCTCCTTTCCAAACACCTACAGCAATTGGAGATCACAAAGGTTCCTTACCAAGAAAATTCAGGGTCTTCAATATCTGTCTATGTGAACAGACTGAAATAATTGTCACTTTCCTCTGTGTCATACAGACTGCTCAGAGGTGACCTGTGCCTTGCATATAGAGCAATCTCTGACCCAGCTTTAATAGAAATGCTGCACATTCGCAAGTCAAATGGCATACAGGTCACTCACTCAAAGGGCATTAACCTGGTATGTGACATCAATAGAACTTGCTGGAGAGACAGTTTTGTCTCACAGAAGTTGCCCCTTGTTGGCCCTATTTAAGCATAATTTAGATGATTGGATGGGTAACCAGAAATTCACCCCAGAGGTTCCACTTCTGTCCCTCTTAGGGGAAATAGTTGCTTATTTTAATGTCTGCTTAAACCAGACACCCTTGAGAACATGGGTTAAATTTGGATAGGCTTGTAAGAGCCGTGGGGCTGTTTGCCTAGTAACCTTCTATGATCCTATGATCCTATGAACCATAGAATTCTGGGAAGGCAGAACCAAGGGGCAGAAGAATAATGACCAAACCTCTCAACAGCCCCTCTTTTAGGGGAACATTCATATTTTCAGGCTTTATTTAGCCCTGCGCATAATGTACCTACATTTGGAGGGTGTCTGCATTTTCAATCTTGATTTACCCCTTCACACAATTTTTTCAATCCACCTTATCAAACATGATTTTTGAAGCTGTCTAGTACACAGAAAACCACAATACATGACCAACATTCTTGTGAAACAATAATTTAAAGAAAGAGCAGACATATCTTATATCTCCCTGTTTCACAAGCAAAAATAAGTTACCTTGTTTGTTAGAATTTAACACAACAGAGATTATAAAGCCTACATATTTTTCAGTCTTTGATAATGTGCTTATATTTTTCCATCATTTTTGTCAGTTTATTTTTTTAATGTATTTCTTAGTAGTATCCCTCATTATGCCAATTAGATGTTCACATTTTTGGCTGGGTATTACTTTTTTTCCAAGACCCTGTGTACCTATTTCAACGTCTGCAGGTTGAAAGGTATAGGCTGAAAGAGCACTGAATGTGTGAAATAGAAGTGGGCAAAGGAACCACTGGAATCACACCAAGGATGCCAAAAGGGGCTGCTGGAGTTTACAAAGATCCCACTGAGTAAGGTATTTCAAGGAGACAGCAGGCAAGAAGTACTGGTATCAGTCTATAAAAATGGAGAAAGTAGTAGCCCAAGAACCACATGGCAGGTAGTCTGACTTCAGTGGTGGGCAAAATTAGTAAAGCATCACTGTTACCACAATTTAGAAGATTCTTTTAGTAGAATGGCATGCAGATTAAATTCCATCATGGATTCTTTTCAGGGGGATTCTGTCAGATGAGGCTGACACATTTTTATGACTAGTTAAGTAAAGAAGTGGACACATTTCTATGACTGGTTAACTAGAAAAGTGGACAGTAGTAAGCCTGTGGATCTGATTGGAATTAGTGACAGACTCATGGCAATCAGACCAGTGTAAATTTAAGGCAGTCTTCATGGTCTCAGCCTATGTTCCCCAGCAGGACTGTGATACTGTGGAAAAAAAGGCATTCAGACAGTTGCAGAATCGCTTCAATAAAGTGGGACAAAATTAGATGGTCTTGATAATGGAGGACCTGAATGTTCATACTGGGATAGTCAGAACAGATAGTGAAGGAGACACCATTCTAGATTTCTGTCTGGTAAACAATTTAAGGGTGGCCAACTCATGTTTCATCAAGGGAGACAGTCACTGATAGGAGTGGTAAACATACAACTCTGGTACACTTTCTCCAAGTGAGGAAGGGACACTGGGTCAAATCATAGATCCTAGAGTCATCCCTTGCGAAACAGTTATTCAACACTTGCAGCTACAAGCAGTGATTAAAAAAGGCTCTAAGGTCAAGACAGACTAGGTTGAAGACCTGAAGGTTAATTGGAATGAAAAATGCAAGAGATAAAGGAAATGCACAGAGTTCTAGCGCTTCAGGAAGAAGTGAACAATTGGTGGAGTAAAAGAAAAATGGAAGCATCTCAAAAGAGCAAGTATGAAGATTATAGAATAAATATGTTGTTGAGCAAGTTGTGGGAATAAGGTACATAAGGAAAGATGATGGAGGAATTTAGAGTTTGAGGTAGTGATCAAACCAAAGATGAAATGCAGAAAGATGTGCGATATAGAAAAGCTAGATGAGATGGAGAATACTTCGCTAACAAAGAGGCTAAAAGTGGAGGTGCTGTGGCAAACAACAAGGCATCAGAGAAATTCTATCAGCTTCTGGAAAGTGACTCAGCAGCTGGCATAAACAAAGTCTATCAGGTTACAAGGCAATGATAGAAAGATAATGATAGTTGATAGAAGCCATTCATAAGGAGTGCCAATAGCAGTCTGCTCGGTGCTCGGCAGTCCAGAACACATCAAAAGCAAAGGGAAGGGGTGGTTGAAGCAGATTTTGAATGAATAAAACCCTAGAGAAGCTGTACTGTTGCATGCATAGCCTACAGTGAAAGAGGAAGGAGAACCAACTTTAGCAAAAGTACAAAGTGACCTATGAAAGAATGAGTCAGGAAAGCAGAAGGCTCAGATGAAGTCATAGCAGATGTGCTTAAGATGTTGGGTGCTTTAGGGGAAATATGACTTAGAACGTACTCATAATGGTATGGACAGAGAGGCGTATCTCAGATGACTGGAAAATAATCATTCTAGAATCAGTGTGTATATATGTATATAAATATATTTATTTATTTATTTATATATAGATAGATAGATATATAGGTCTACCTGAGAACCACAAAAGCTCTAAACGCTGACAACGAGAACATCGACACCGGAAGACCGACAACAGAAATTACTGACAGTTCAAAATCCCGAAACTGAAAACACCGACGTGAAATGAGCGACTGTGTAAATATGCGATAGTGATGGACTTTAGGGTTAGGGTGCGGGTAAGATAAGTGTGCGTTAGTGATGGACTGTAGGGTTAGGGTGCGGGTAAGGTAAGTGTGCGATAGTGACAGACTTTAGGGTTAGGGTGTGGGTAAGGTAAGTGTGCAATAGTGACGGACTTTATGGTTAAGGTGCGGATAAGGTAAGTGTGTGATAGTGATGGACTTTAGGGTTAGGGTACGGGTTAGGTAAGTGTGCGATAGTGACAGACTTTAGGGTTAGGGTGCAGGTAAGGTAAGTGTGTGATAGTGATGGACCTTAGGGTTAGGGTTTGGGTTAAGGTTAGTACATAGATAGTTGTGTATGTAAGGTTTAGTGTAGGTTTGTAAGGTTTTTGGTGTGCTTGGGTTGTGTGTGTGTTTTTCGGAAAAGGAATTTGTTTTGTTTTGTTGACTGTCGGGATTGTGGTTTGTCAGGCATGTGAACTTTCGTGTTTTTGAATTTTCGGTTTTGTGGTGTCAGTGATCTCGTTGTCGGTGTTTTCGCTTGTCGGTGTTATGAAGTAGATCCATATATATATATATATATATATATATATATATATATATATATATATATATATATATATATATATATATATATATATATATATATATATGGTTCTACCTGACATAGTCGAAACCACACAACACCGACAACGACATCACCGACATCACATAATCGACAGTCCATTAACACGAAACCTCACATACCCGACAACGAAATAACCGACGGTACACAAACACGAAACCCCATACACTGCACACACCACAATAACAACAATAAAAACAAAACACATCCCCATTCCACAAACCACACACACAACACAAGCACACCAAAATCCTTACAAACCCACACTAAACCTTACCCTAACCCTAAGGTCCGTCACTATCGCACACATACCTAACCCGCTCCCTAACCCTAACTCACTTAACCCACCCCTATCGCTCCCTAACCCTAACTCACTTAACCCACCCCTATTGCTCCCTAACCCTAACTCACTTAACCCACCCCTATCGCTCCCTAACCCTAACTCACTTAACCCACCCCTATCCCCACACACCATCAATATCCACACTTACCTGACTCGCACCCTAACGTCCGTCACTACCGCATACTCACACAGCCTTTTCCCATGTCGGCATCCTCGGCATCGGTGTTGTCATCCGTCGTGTCGGTCTTCTGCATTGTCGATGTTCTGGCACTCGCGATTCGCGTCGGTCTTCTTCATTGTCGATCTTCTGGAGCTCCGGATTCCGTTGTCGGTCTTCTGCGCTGTCGACTAAGTCAGGTAGAACCATATATGTATATATATATATATATATATATATATATATATATAGATATATATATATATATATATATATATATATATATATATATATATATATAGACTGATAGATATGTGTGTGTGTGTGTGTGTGTGTGTGTGTGTGTGTGTGTGTGTGTGTGTGTGTGTGTATAAATATATATATATATATATATATATATATATATATATATATATATATAAAGTAGATAGTCATAGTTACTATCCACAAAGCACATGGAGTTGCTCACCTGATACTCTGTGTGGTAAATAACCAAGTCAGATTAATAATTGTCCCTCCTTGTATAACTCTTATCGAATGTATTATAGACTACCACATCCTGTTTTGTAATATACTCACATACCATCTGGTGCAGGTGAGAAGTTACAATAAAGAAACCCTTATTATTTGAAACTCTTTGCTTAGAATACCCTAAACTACTGCCCTAAACACAAGAAGTCACAATCCTCAGTGAAAATTAATATCATCCAAACAAAGGAATGTGACCAATGTAACAACTTTGTATCTCAAAGAATCCCACACCAATGGAATTAACTCCTCCTAAATAAAATTCAGCTCATCGATCCATACTCTGAAGAGGGGAATGTATAACTAACTAAGTGCCCATAATTTCCAACAGGAAACTCCAGGCATGAAGCTTCTCAATGACCACTAGGCACTGAATGTGTTCACCAGACCTATAACTTTATGATATTATGAAGGTGTTAATTTCCCATTTACATGTCATGGTGTCATATGCAGCTCTGAAGGCCTTACAGGCAAAGGGAGCTCATCATACCAGGTATGGTAGGGTACAAAAGAGGGTGTCTGGGATATTGCAGGAAGAGATGATATTCCATCTCAGAAGTGACCAAAAGAGCTCAGCCTTTTTTCACTCAAGCAAAGAGATATAGAGGCTATGACTTGAGTATATAAATTATTAAGATCAACAAGTGATGATATTTCATGGGTAAGTACTAGGCAATCTATTCACAGACTAGTGCATTCCTAAGCAATAACCAGATAGTGACCAAAGGTGAGAATTGAATCCTGTATCTTGTGTTTGTGAGGTAAACATCTTAGCTATTATGCCATCCCCCAATCCTGACCATTATGCCAGCATCAAATGCCTGAATACTGAAAACAATTTAAAGGTAGGATAATGCAAGTAAGTGGGGACATCACTAGCAGATTAAAGGACCCCAGTTTTATTTTAACAGAGAAAAGTTTTTTCCACAAATAATATGGTCAACAGGTAGAATTCATTACCAAAATGGGCAGCAAAAGCTGTAAGAGTTTAAAGTTTCAAAGCAGCTTACTGCCAGAGAAGAATCGCATCAGTCTTAGGCTACTTGCAGCAGTTGCTCAGGCTAGATACACTCACAGTGTCTTCTGCTGGGTAGTTGACATCATATTATTATGTTCAGGTGCCATATTTGATAATGTGTTTTATATATCTTGAGCCTTAACAGTATATGTCTCATAGTTCAGTAAGGCTAGGGAAAGTATAGAGAGGATTGTAATTATTAGGTTTGAAGATTGGCAATTTTTTGATGCCGGCAGCTTCCAAACAAGAGATCAAAGGCTGGTCATCTAAGCCAGGACCATCACTGTCAGGCAGCTTCTAACTTTAGTATCTTCATTGGAAGTATACAGTTTTTTGTGATGAATACACACCTTCAATGTGTTAGTTCCCCAGAGGAGTAGGTACACAATTGCTAACCAAAGTTTATATTAATGTGTTTTGAGTGTATTTGCCACTAATTGTGGAAAGCATAGACAGCTATTCTGATTGCAGCTTGGTTTGCCAGAGGTCCCTTGCTAGCAGCTATCTAGACCTTGCCAAGGCCTTTGACACCATCCCCCACTCTGGAATCATAGATAAACTTACTAAGTTGGGCATTAATCCCTATGTCACCCAATGGGTTGCTAAATGGCTTGCTGATAGAACCCACACTGTAAAAGTAGCCGACTCCAAATCCAGCTCCAGACAAGTGACAAGTGGAGTACCTCAGGGTTCAGTCCTGGGGCCGCTCTTGTTTGGCATCTACTTCTCTGAAGTACAGGTCAACACTAAGGGATTCTGGCTAACAAAGTTTGCAGATGACTGCAAACTGGGAGCCATTATTGAATCCCCAAATGATGTGGATACTCTACAAAAGGGCCTTACAGAAACAGATGCTTGGTGCCAGTGCCATGGGCTCAAGCTCAATGCCAAGAAATGTATTGTTATCCCTTTGGGAAAAACATGTATCCATGAATTACCATATAGGTGGCAGTACACTAAACACAGAAAGTGTGATAAGAGACTTAGGGACACAGGTGGACAGTGGTCTCACCTTCGATAACCACATCGCCACAACAGTCAGGAAATCCTTCTATGTGGCACACCTCATCACGAAGGGCTTTTCATCCAGAAAAAAGGAGGTCATTGTCCCACTGTGCTCATCCCTCATTAGACCCATTATAGAATACAACGCCCCATTTGGTATGTACCTCTCAAGACATCTGCAACAACTGGAAAGGCCTCAGAAATACCTCACTAAAAGATTCACAGGCCTAAAGCAGATGCCCTACGCTGGCCGCGTTAAAAAACTCCAGCTGTACTCTGTCGCATATCGTCTACTCAGAGGCGATCTCTGCTTAACATACAAGGCCATGTCAAACCCAGAGCTGTTGGACATGCTACACTTAAAGAAATCCCAATCCCTCAGAGCTACACGCTCCAGGGATCTAAACCTTGTCATCACAATAAACAAAACATGCTTGAGGGATAGGTTCTGACTCAGAGACTCCCCAGACTCTGGAATAGATTGCCCATACATGTCAAGCAGAGTGCCTCTTTGGACCTCTTCAAGAGGAACCTTGACGATTGGATGGGAGAAAGGAAATTCACCCCAGGGATCACGTCAGTCGCCCTGCTAGACAGGGGTCCAGGAAAGTAAATAATGTGGGAAGAAATAGCCAGGGAATTGTTATGGCTAGGCTTGTATAGGCCCTAGGGCTGATAGCCTAGTACCAACTTATGAACCTATGAACCTATGAACTGACCTTAAATCCCTGTTCTTGAAGAAATTTCATAAGCTTAGGTATAATTACTTTAATGTTTTATAAGTGGATTGCTGCTATTAAATTTCAAGTGTAATCTCTGGCCTTCATAATAAAGAGTTTGCTTTTATTGTTCTGAATGAAGGGTCACATTTAATCTTCACAGCCAGCAAAGTATTTTAGCAGATATATTACTGACTTAAGACTGTCCATCCCATATATCTTTATCACTCCACAGGTGTCTAGCATTTATTTGTTTATAAGTTAGTGATCTTTTTCTAGTTTCAAAATAATTGAAGAGAAAAAATATAAAGATACATATGAAACACACAATAACATTATTAATCCAGCTTAACAAGTGGTACATATACACATAATACCTTTGGCATACATACATTTGTTATGGACACCAATTATTTTTAACTGTCACAAGTATCTGAAAGAAAAAAAAAGGAGCGAGAGAGGTTTTGCTATAGTGCACCTCTTACATAAAAGCACCTAAGTACAGATTCAGGATTAAGGGTGGCTTACTGTGTACTGCAAAGCCTGTACTTGAGATTTTTAGGGCAATCATTCACTGTGATCTGACCACTTTAATATGTCTGAGTTGTAAGAAAAATAAAACAGCACCATCTAAGATGCCACACAGTGTATAAATATATGTACATTAAATACATGTAGTACATATCTGGAAAAATCAACCATTTTTCCTAAAACTATAAATATGTTCAATAGCAACCTTTCAGTCTATTTACTGTATCTTGGTTCCATGAACATTAACATGGTTTCATTCTTACCATCTCTCAAATTAAGTACTTATAAATATTGAAACTGAATGCCACTAACAGAAATAGGGGCAACTCGCTACCAGTTAGGCATAAAGCCAAAGCACTTAACCCAGATTTGTTTTTAATTTTTCTCAAGGGTCATATAGGTTCATAGGTTCATAGGTTCATACTAGGCTATCTGCCCAAGGGCATTTATAAGCCTAGCCCATAGTTATGTGGCTTTCGCCACCCCTTTAGTTTGAATAAAAACTATGCCTATCATTTTGCTGTGCCTCTCTCAAGCAGTGGAAGCTGAAGTAATATCTGCGGTATCTCTCTCATCCTCCCATCCATTGGTCAAGATTCCTCTTGAACAAGACCAATATATTATTAATTTGAATGGTCTTTTAGTTTTTCAACTTAAAAACCATCCACAGTTACATACAGTAAAATATATCACTATGGAGAGGGAGCACTTATAAAAAGAAATCCTAAAAGCAACTTGCTTTTTCTTATAAACTTGGTGCATGAGCAAGTAAGTTTCATTGATATATACTAACACACAGAACAGATATCACATGAGTGAGTGCCATGAATATGAAATTTCTGGGCAGCCATTTGTAAATTAAGTGCATTGCCTTTGTCGTAACATTTGAGCTTTATGGTCCTGGATACAATCCTGATTTTTAGTAACTGTTTTTTTTTTTTTGGGGTGAGGGGCATGTGGGATTTCTCCAGGTATTCTGGTTTCTTCCCAGAATCATACTGGCTGATCAGTTACACTAAAATATGTATATGTGTATGCATATTTATCTATATGTCTATCTATCTGTCTATCTCTTTATCTGTCTATCGATCTATCTATCTATCTATCTATCTACCTATCTATCTATCTATCTATCTATCTATCTATCTATCTATTTATCTGTCTGTTTATCTAGCTGTCTGTAACTTCCTTGTCTTTGTTACCTTGGATGAGATTGAAAGGGTTTGAGGTAACTATTTCACTTACATGCTTAATAAATACATAAACTAAATTAAGGCAGATAGGTGCTAATCAAGTATTACTGGTCTTGGCTTTACTACATTCAATTTATGGACAGGCCTGCAAACTAAACTAGTGAAGCTATCCTCAGTCAGGATTTTCCAGTGTTTTTCCAGGCATTCATTATGTCCACGGCATATGTGGCAGTAAACAATATGATGACATCATTATTAGTACATGTGGACGTATTTGGTATATAATCTGTTTGTGCAGTTCTTCTATGTCTGTATCAGACTATTGTTATCATAGTTCCTTCTATAAATTGGTTGGTAATACACTTCCCAGCTTTACAATAGTTCTTAACTGAGGCATTCAGCCCATGGGCCCTTTTATACTTGTCCTTAGGTATATTTCTTCATGTTACATCTGGAGTCAAAACCATCCAAAAAGAAAAATGAATAATCAATGAGAATATTGCACTGGCTTCAGTCTTTAGATAATTGGTTTCATAAGATATGTGTGATGTACAGTTTTATCATGAATATTGGCCTCCTAATGGGGTTGCCTAAATATTTTCATGAATATTAGCCAAGTCAAAAATAATGGGAAAACTAGATATCTAAAAATTAATTAGTTCTGCAAGTGTTCTGTAATAAATACCATATATAAATGCGTAGATATTATTAATCACTGCTTAATACCTTTCAATATGATTATTAGACATAATCTCATAAAAAAGAATGTCATTCAAAATCTTTTTACAAACTCTTATACTGAACTACCTGTCACTCGACTAGTCAGGATGTAATAGACGAGTCTTTGTGGGTTCTGTTCAAGCAGCTTTATTATGTACTAATTATATATTACCCCTAGTGATAATAACTGGGATCATACCATAAGTAACTTGAGGGAACTCTTGCATGGGATAAAGCATTTAGGAGCTGCCTATGTCCATAAGTAGTACAGGAGGCTACCAACATTCTTCAAACATCAGTAATTCTATGTCTGGTGTTGGCAGGAGGACAGATACTGACAAAGCCATTGCTTTAAACTAATGCTTCAGATTCATATTATGCAGAGAGGCAATAGTTCCTGAAGAGAGAGACATCACTCCCAGGACCTAATTCAACAAATTCATCCTGGTATGGAGGAAAAAGAACAGTTTCTATTTAGCCATAAAGTTTTAAATTGGATGTCTACATGGTAGTTAGTGTAAGTTACTACCATACTATTACTCCAAAATCCAGACACCTGCTAAACCACTGACTATGAGATAAGCTCTAATGACTTCAACAAACATTACAGAGGGATGAGATTAAGGGGAAACTAATTCAGCAGTTCAAAGGTGTACCTAAATGCAGACTGTAAATAACAGATAAATTTCACAATGGTTAAATAATTCTTAGTGTCAAATACTGACAAATAATGTTAGGCAGATAGCAAATTATGAAGACAAAAAAGTTAGCATGTTCATTTTAACAGCATAATTGCCCCTGCATGCAAAAACAAATCATTTGCCATTACACATCAGTGTCTATAACATAAAATAAAACAAACAGAACACATCTCTACCCCTTTAAAATGCTTGAAGATGCCTTTCCTGTATACAAATGCTTCACACTCCTGCACAGGGCTATTTTTATCAGAGGACAATTTGATATTGTTAAAGATAACACAGCCCATATGAGCAGCATTTCAAAAAATATGTACTGCCACACTTTATGATCAAAACTGAGCAGAGAAGTATATTGGCAGATCAAAGTGGAACAGTGGTATCTTACTGCACAATTTATGTCCTACTATATCTGTTGACTGACAATAAAATCAAGGACATATGTACCCTTAAAATGGTGCATCATTAATGCATTTCCTTCTGTGATGGCACCATCGTAATGTTAATAGGAAATGTATAAACCTGCCAGACTCATAAAAATTTAAATTAAATCTTGAAGCAATGTATTAGTTTATGTGCAAACTGCCTTCCTCTGACTTCCTCAGAATACAGATAAATTACAAGTTGTTTTAAATTAGTCAGGCAGATACCACACATTGGTTTTCAGTGTTGTTGATGCTCCCTTCATATGCAAACTCATACATATTCATTCACAATAAATTGGCATTTATTTATAATAGAAACAATCCCAAGAAACTGTGCAAAAAACTGTTGCATTGTTATAGCAATGAAAAACAGCCTGCAGTGCTTAGACCTCTGTTAGCGTACATCTTCCACCAAGAAAACCTGTTTCTAGAATGAGAAAATCAGTTTAACTCATGCAAAATGAAGGCCATCTTTGCTTTCATTACTGTACATATTCTAGAAATTCATACTGATATATGTCACACTTATAGAAAACAACAAGGAGGGAACGTCTGCCTATCCTATATCTTTTCCTGACCAAAGAAAGCTAGTGTAAGAAATACGTAGGTTTGGACCATTGTCTATATCCAAAACACCCACTACTAAATCTGGGCATTATAATTACTCATTACATTGTCTGGTTTGCTGCCGATTAGATACAAAAGACCAAATAAACACTGGCATTATAAAATTCACTCCTAAGGATACCGTGCTCCAGGTGAGGCTCAAAACAAAAATGAGACTCAAGGTGGGAATAACATGCACAAGAAGATACAGATGTTGTTTATGTTCCTTCTTTTTTATATACTTTATCATGTAGCCATCATTTCTGAAACTGAAACAGCCAAGTAATTCTGAAACTGAAACAGCCAAGTAAAGGAAGACATTAGTGAAAATGTTTTCTGCTTGCTTGGAGTGTAGTCATTTTGAATTGCAATATGCATTACCACCTTTGTGCAAGAATCCTAAACCAGACATGGCCCATGTTATTGTTTAGTTAGCTATTTTTCTGAGTTTGATGTTACAAAATAAAGAGAGAAATTGGTAACGTTACCAGGCAGTGTAAAATAACATTTTCAAAGGCTTTGTCAAACTGTCAGATGAGAAGCTTTTATAACTTTCAAAAACCTTCTTTAATATTTTTACCAGTGTTTTTCAGTAGCCTTGAGCTTTCATCTTTCACCATGATTGATCACTGTGGGGAAGCTAAAATGTCAGCAAAAGGGCACCAATACATTGTTGCCATTTAGTTCACTGTATGAACAGAAAAATTAGATAACTGTTTGAAAAGCATAGCTAAATACTGCAGATTCAAGGAGCACAATTCAGCACTAACATTTTCTCTTAAAAGAAAATGTATACATTTTTACATAGAGCATTGTCGTCATAAGTGATAATTTAATTCTACAAATCGGTGAGTTCTTAAAGCAATAACCCACGCCTGGGTGTGGGTAATGCTGGATTTACCCATGGTTGGCGTGGACCAAACAAAGCCAACCGTGGGTAAATACAGCATTACCCACCAGAAGTGGGTTATTGCTATTATACCATGACATTATTTAAGAAAAGAAACTATTACTTTTCTTAAATAATGGCATAGTATAATGCCTGTTTACTGCCCTTCCGCAGATGTCTGGCATCCGCGGCAGTTCTGATGTACTGCGCGCCTGCGCAGTACATCAGAGTTGAGCAAAAGCAACGGAGAAAGCAAGATCTCCGTTGCTTTTTACTATTTTGCTATGTTAAATGGGTTTAACATAGCGAGACAGTATAAAAATAAGCAACGGTGGTGTCCATTGCTTATTTTAAACTGTCTCGCTATGTTAAACCCATTTAACATAGTGAACAAAAAAGCAACGGAGATCTTGCTTTCTCCGTTGCTTTTAAACCTGTCTCACTATGTTAAATGGGTTTAGCATAGCGAGACAGCTTTAAAATAAGCAACGGAGATTTCCATTGCTTATTTTAAAGCTGTCTCGCTATGTTAAACCCATTTAACATAGCGAGACAGTGTTTTAAAAGTAGAGTTATACTAATGGAAAAAGTCCGGCGACGGACCTTTTTCCATTAGTATAACTCGATTTACAATGTGCACGCTGGCCAATCAGCGTGCACGTTTTGGGGGGGTCATGGTATAATAAATAATATTCTCCCTTACCAAGTGAGTATCATATCTCATGATTAGATTTTATGAAAACCACATCATACAGAACACATTTCGATTTCCTATGGAAGGGCAGGAAAAATTGATAAGCTGTCATAAAAACCCATTGCATTGGTATCCTATATCTTAAGCAATAATGCCCAACAGGGTGAGTTTTACTGTGTAAATAACAAACACCCAGGGGAATTTCTCTATATACCTGGTAGGGCATTATTTACACTCTAACACACACCCTGGTGGGCATTATTGTGCTTAGAGAATGGACTATCTGTTAAATTGTTTTGCTTTATTTTTCTTACTGTATTATTATTATTTTTTATTATATATTTTCGATGGAAAATAGTTCCTCCGTCTATGGTTTGAAACTTGTTGTAGTATATGTAATTGTTGTTGGAGAAGTACTTTACATCCAAAATATACGTTATGTAATATTTAATGACTTATATATATATATATATATATATATATATATATATATATATATATATATATATATATATATACATACACACACACACACACACACACACACACACTCAGAACCACACACATACTTACATGTGTATATATATATATATATATATATATATATATATATATATATATATATACATTTAGAAATACAAACACATATATTGAAGCAAACACATCCACTGTCTCTTTCTAACTTTCTCTCTCTCTTATGCACACACACACACACACACACACACACACACACACACACACACACACACACACATAATTAGAAGCACAAATACACAGACTCAAACGCAGACACGCATTCAAAAACACAGACAAATATACACAAATATACATAGACTGAAACACAAACACACATACATTGCTTAATAGCTACTTTGTTGTGTATGAAGATTCATTCTATAAAAAGTTAGATACCTTAATTGAATACTTAGAAAACTTTTTTCCAAAACACTGCCTGTTGCAATCAGTACTGTCTGTTGCTCTCATTTTGTCTTACTCACTTACTCAATCACACTTTCACTCTCATGACTGCCCTAAAGCACAGTTGCAAATGTGTCTACACACACAGACAGACACATACATGAGGCTTTGCTTTATTTACATAGTTTTCCTGCTTAATTTACAGTCACTAAACAGGTACATACCAAAGGGGACATTGTACTCATTGCTTAACAAGTTTAAAACAATGGCTGACATATGATTTTCAAATGTCTAATCTTCATGTCAGCTTAATATGTTGTCATAAAGTGGTAGACTCATTTTTCAGCAGGCATTACCTATACATAAACAACCTGCTAAAAAACATTAGTTCTCCATTCAGGGTTTAATGTATTATTTGCCCATTCTCTAATGAATGTTGTTTGATGACCAAAAACAATTGCACAACATGCATCCTCTTAAATGGAGACAGAATTACTGTGAAGTGAGTAGCATTTTTCTCCATCGCTGTTAAATGATTTTCCTGTGGTATCGTTTTGCTTTCTTATTTCTGTGGCTCAACAAGTAGCGCAATTGTCTTTAGTTCTGTAAGATCAAAAGACTATGGGTTCAAACCTCAGTCCAGATGCTTGTATTAAATTTCAGTTCTAACACTGCAGTGTAACACAACACTTTTAAATGTGCCATCCATTGGATGAGGTGTTAAACTGAGGTCCCATCTGTCTGAGATTGTGGATACTAAGGGTGGATGTATAAGATCTTGTAACATTTATTGAAAAGAATAAGGGGAAGTTCCCACTTCCCTAGTCAAATTTTCCTTAGTTGAATGAATACCACCTTGGTCTGCCCTGAAAAGAAGCCACTGGCCTAGTGGGACTAACCCAGTCACCAAAGTATAACTAAATAAATAAATAAACACATTCTAACAGCTATAATCTCATGCAGTTATTTTCTTCCTGAGTGTCCTCCCCAAATATGGATGATTAACATGCAGAAACCAGAACAGCAGGGACTACTTGGCAAGAAAGCTGCAGCCAGAGTTGGCCAGATGACCATGTCATCTCTACCTCAGTTTTGGAAAGCAGTTGAATAAGAAAGTGCATCTCCGTTTATTTTTTGGGTTTTTTTTCACTTTTTGGTTTCCATGATCAGTAACATGCAAAGGCATAAAGCTAGTGTGTACTGAGAAGTGTGACTGTACTGTTGATCTCAGTGTTTTTTCAGTAACCATTTGAAATATTCACACTCACAAAGATGAGCCACAAAATGTGGATAATGAATGATTGGAAATCTAGGCTTATATATATATACTAGATCTGAGAGTACCACTTCCTGGAATTTTCATACGTTCAATGGTTCATACATGTTTACTAGGCTAATGACCACAAGGGTCTTTCTAAGCCTAGTCAAGCATTCCAAATCTCTGACAAGTTTTGGTACGTTTGATAAGTGTAAGCAGGGGTTTAGGGGATGAAACAATTTATAAGCAGGGGCCTAGGAGATGAAACATTTACAGGCTGCCTGTGTCCATTAAAGACATAGATTCCAAATCAGAAATGAATTTCCTGTTCCCCATCCAAATCTCCAAGTTACACATGAATTGGGTTAGGGAGGAACTCAGCTTTAAATAGATGGGGATCCTGTTCCATAGAAGGGGTAGTCTCTGAGATACATAACTCTCTCTCCAGTAGGGCCTATTTATATCACAGGCAAGGTTTAAGTCTTCAGAACTGGTAATTCTGGTGCTGTTTATTTTAAGTATATGCAAGAGGTCCATCAGAGTAGAGTCTGACAATGCCTTGTATGCCAGGCATAGATCTACCCCTCAACAGCCTGTAGGAGACAGAATACAGGCATAGGACATTGAGGCAGTCAGCATAGGACATGTTACTTATACCCTGTATTCTTTTAGTGAGAAACCTCTGTCGACATTCCAATTGTTTGACATGCCTGGTTAGGTATATATCAAAGGGGGCATTGTTCTCAATGATAGATCTGATAAATACAGTAGAACAATGATTTCCTTGGACCTAGATGCCATACCTTCATTTATACGTTGCACAACAAAGAATGATTTCCTCACGACTATAGACACATGATGGTCAAAGGGTAAATTACTGTCTATGAGTGTCCCCATGTCAATGACTACTGGGAGAAATCTTAGGGGTGTGTTGTTAATATGATAAGGGATGGATGACTTCCTGAAGGATAGTATTATGCATTTTATGGCATTTAGTTTTAGTCCATGGCTCTGATACCAGTTACTTGACTGTGTCAGCTCCTCCTGGAGAACATTTGTGTCAGTGGGGGATTCGATGACCGCTCCATTTGACAAATGTAACCAGCCAAAGGCCATTGACATTTGTCTTGACTTCAGAGAAGTAAATAACAAAAAGAAGCATCCCCCCCAGAAGCAATCCCTGAGTACCTCCGCTTGTGACTGGCCTCTTTGTAGAGGTGGACCCCCAATTCTAACTTTCTGAGTCCTGTCTGTGAGCCAGCTGGCTATCTACATAGTGGCATAAGGGTTTTTACCTAACCTTTTGAGTTTGTCAATAATGCCTGAATGGGGTTTTGTGTCAAATGTCTTGGCCAGGTCAAGGTAGACAATGTGAACCATTTTGCCCTCATCCAATCCTTTGGTAACCTTCTCAAAGAAGTCAGCCATGTTGAGTATGCATGACCTGCCCTTGACAAACCCAAATTGGGTTGGGTCCACTCTCTGGAAGTTTCCTGTATCATTATTGACCATTTTCATGATAATTCTTTCCATGGCTTTGCATATGAGACTAGTGAGACTTATAGGTCTGTAGTTTCCAAGATCTGTAGATGGCCCAACTTTGTGCAGAGGGATGACTGTTGCTGTTCTCCATTCATAAGGCACAAAGCCTGTTTGGAGGCTACAGTTAAATAGCAATTCCAGAGGGTCTGATAGGTCATGTTTCATGCTAGTTAGGAGGTATCCTGGGATATTGTCTGGGCCCATTGATATAGTGTTCTTCGCCTTAGTGAGAGAATTAAGGACCTGTTCCTTAGTGATAGCAAGGGGGTTATATTTGATGGTATTTCCTGAGGGGAGATTGAGAGGGAGAGGGGTAGAAAAAGGAGCTGAATTTGTTGGCCAGTAGGTTTGCTGTATCTTCTCATTCAGTATAAATGGCTGCATTAACAATGAGCTATGTACACAATTGTGTATTGCCTTTGAGGTTGAGGACAAAGCTAAAGAATGCCTTGTGGTTGTCCTTGGCCTGTGAGGACAATTTTATCTCATGTTTGGCTTTGGTAGATTTTATTTGTCCTCTGAGTTGTTTTTTTAGTTTGATGAGAGTGCTTTTATCCTACTGGGTGCTACACCTCCTAATTTTTGCCATGATTTTTTTCTTGTACAGCCTACTGATGTTGTGATTCCAGCAGGGTGGCTTGTTTTTTGAGTTAGTTCTGTACTTCTTCCTGGTGGGTAGAACTGCATCTATGCAGCTGTTAAGATGCTTGTATAGGGTTTCAGTGAACAGTTCCACGTAGACAGCAGTGTTCTCTGTGTTTACGGGGGTTGAAAGTTTGCCAGGTTATCACTTAATAGCAGGAAGTTAGCCTTATTACCATGGTTAGCTGGGGTTTCAGGTTTTATTTTTACTTCAAAGAAGACCATTTTGTGGTCAGAACTTACCAGAGAAGACACTACACTAGGGGGTGTGAAGCACTCTCCCATATTAGTGAGGACCAGATCCAGTAGGTTTGCACCCCTGGCTGGTGCACTGACAGTCTGTTCCAGGGAGGTTGTGTTTACAAAATCCAGAAATCCTTGAGCCCGTATGTTTGGTGTCATATATGATTCCAGTTAATAGTGGGGTAATTAAAATCACCCATGAATATGGTATTGGGTTGGATGGAAAGTGTTTCCAATAAGTTTAAAATGCAATGGTATGGGTTTCCTGGGTCATATAGGGGGACCTATAGCCTGCAAAGAAAGTGGTATTAGATTTTGCCTATTGTGATTTGAACATAGAGTAGCTCAAGTGCATTGCTTGTTTGACTAGCCTTGAGGTGTATTTACTTTTTATGTAAATCGAGACACCTCCACCTTTAGTCCCAGTCTGTGTAGTAGATGGTCTAAATGTGTGGAAGGTATTATCACATTGCACTGTTGGTGTGGTCTCCACTGCATTAAACCAAGTCTCAGTGACCACACAGATATCAGCATTCTCTAGGATGAAGAGAGCTTCTAGGAAATGGTGTTTTTGGTTTAAACTCCTAACACTGAGCAGTAACACCTTTAGATTTTCTTGGTTTTGATCTGCTATGTTGGAAGTGCCTTCAGTTTGGCATTACCTAAAAAGGCACTATGAGTAGGACAATGTTTTAGCTAATATTTGAAAGGCTAAAGCAGAAATGTGCAGCCCATCCCTGGCAAAGCAGTGTGGTCTGTTAAGCATCTGCTTCCATACTGATAAATATTGCACCCCCTTAGAATTATGCCAGAAACAAACCCAGTTATTAATCTCGGTCATCTTTTGTTTGTAATGTGGTATCATGCTGCTCAATGCTAGGTTCATACCTGTCTGGGATACATATTCTGAGAGCTCCATGATGTCTTACTTCATATTGTATAGGGAGGTACGTCTCAGGTCATTTAGACCCACATGGACTATGGCTGAGTCGTACTGGCACTTGTGGTCCAATGACCTGAATGAATGTGTAATGCAGCAGATCCTGGCCCCCTGATAAGCAATTGACCGTGACTTTCTCCTTACTCAGCCTGAAGAGAGGGACATCAGTGTGTCTCACAATGGAGTATCCAATTACCAGAATGTTGGATTGTGTGGTGGCTTGCCTTATGGGCTTAGAAGTAGAGGCTTCATGAGATGTGGCTGTATGTGCTGATGTGGGTGTTATTTTGAAAGAGTGCATTCAAGGCTGCTGAGGATATTTGTCATGTGTACTTCATCTAGGAGGTCTTTGTGGTTTAGGAAGGTTACATTTAAGTGCCTCAGCATATGTGGGTCTATGTGTCTTCTTTGAATTGTGTGTGATGGGTGTAGCATGTGTACTTCTGACAACCTTATTGACATTAGCAGTACTTTTATGTGAGAGCTTTGCCTTCAGTGACATTGTGCAAATACATCTTTCACATATCATATCAGTTTGTTTGAGAATTAACTGGTTGTCAGTAAACATGAGGCAATTTCTACATTGTCTCAAGATGCCCATATCCACCAAGCTGATAATGGAGATCGTGGGAAAGTTCATGTCCATGGCAACAGGCCCTTTTTATTGATTAGACAGTTGGAGTGAGAATATAAAGTAATGTTAGTAATATCTGGTTTGCAACTCTGAGGGCAGTGCTTGTCACTGCAATCTAGTTGTCCTGTTTGCAACTAGATATTGGTGAAATTTCAGTAGTGCTTTTACAGACAAAACGTCAACTCAAAGTGTCTGTGTCTCTACAGGGCACTGCCAAGCACCTGAGGGGAAAGTAATAAGTAGACCCTGATGATTTACGGATGAGGTCTTTAGGCAGATATTCTGAAGTTAGAAGCAAATCAAGTAGTACTTACTGAAAAGAAAGAATTAGCTTGTCAAGAATGGTGAACAGAGAGGAGTCGCCTGAATGGCTACTGCCTGTCTACTACTATCGCTAGTCTCACTACAGCTTCATGGTGGTGGGTGTCAATGCTCCTTTGCTTCTTCTCTCAACAGAAGCAAAACAGTAGCACCAGTCGCAAGATGAGAAGCAGGCCACAGGCTGTTTGGAGGTCCACAGTCTTGTCCCAGATGATGAAAGGGTTTGTAGGCTTATTGTAACCTTTTCCTGATAAATGCCTTGAATAACAACCAGACCAATCAGGAAGGTCAAACACAGACACTCACTGCCCAATCAGAAACAGTCAGGAATCAATGTGCTCTACTCCTCTCACCAAGAGCATTATACAAGCACAATTTTCAAGCTGGCACCTATGAAGCAGTTGCTGGGGTTTTCAGGTGATCAGCGATCTCCAGGAAATATGTCCATATGACCCTTCTCTCACTAGGAGCAAACCAGAAGCATTAATCCCAAGAAGACTACTGAGAGACACAGTGTGGGCTCTCCAAAATTGGTGGTCTTGGAGTAGATGTTGCAGATTTTAAAGGTAAGATGGAAAAAATGGGTTAACATCCTAAGAGCTGCAGTATAATCTAAGCAATTAGATATGATAATATGACAATAAACAGAACAGAAAAAGGGAATGAAACAATACAAAATACAAGAAAGCAAAAACAAACTAACCTTTCCCTCACAGCAATTTGTGGCAGAGTCTGCATGAGCTTTTCCAGTCAAACCTTGAAATGATTTATTTTACCCCTTAAATTGAAGGTTTAGTTCCTAGTTCCACCCTTAGTTCACATTCACAGGTAATTAACCTTAATTGACCTATTCTAATTTCCGTGTGACTCACATAGGATCATAGGAGGTTACTAGGCTAATGGCCCTGGGGCCCTCACAAGCCTAGCCAAGAGTTTATCCCCAAAAAAGAAACCTCAGTCAGCACCTGTTGCCCCTGCCAGTAAGGGACAAAGGTGGAATCCCTGGAAAAAATGTGTGGTTTCCCATCCACTCATTAAGGTTGCGCTTGAAGAGGGTCAGCGAGGTACACTGTTTAGCATGTATGGGAAGTCTATTCCAGAGATGGGGCAGCCTCTGGGAGACATACCTGTCTCTGCAGCAGGTTTTGTTGATGTTGCATATTAGATTTAGGCCTCTCGAGTGGGTAATGTGCGAGAAGTTAGACTTATGGATATGGAGCATCTCTAGTAGGGCAGGGTCCGATATTGCCTTGTAGGCAAGACACAGATCACCTCTGAGCAATCTGTATGATACTGAGTAAAGTGATAGTGATTTGAGCCTGTCCACATAATACAGGTGCTGGAAGCCATGGATTTTCTTTGTGAGGTATTTCTGTGGCCTTTCCAGTTAGTGCAGGTGTTTGGAGAGGTACATACCAAACAGGGCATTATACTCAATTATAGGCCTAATGAGGGAGGAGTACAGAGAGGTAATAACCTCCTTTTTTCTGGATGCAATCCCTTTACTTATGAAATGAACCAAGTAAAAGGCTTTTCTGACCACTGCCGCCACATGATGGTCGAATGTGAGATTGTTGTCAACCTGAGTACCCAGGTCTCTCACCACAAGCTGTGTGCTTAGGGGGTTGCCGCTGATGTGGTAATCAGTAGGGACCATGTTTTTTCTGAACGGTATGATAATACATTTTTTTGCATTTAACTTAAGGCCATGACTTTGGCACCAGTTATTTGTAGCTGTGAGACCCTCTTGCAGTATGTTAATGTCATTTGGGGAGTCAGTGATGGCACCCAACATACAGTGGTCAGCCACAGGCCCTTGGTCTTTGCCTGCATCTCTGAGAAGTAGATGCCAAACAGTAGGGGTCCCAGGACAGATCCCTAGGGAACACCACTAGTGACAGGTCTCCTGTCAGAGGTGGTGGCACCCATTTTGACCTTGTGGGTGCTATCTGTGTGCAAGTCGGGTACTCATCTCACAAGAAAGGGATTAACACCAAGTTGTGTTAGCTTTTCAATGATGCCTTAGTGGTAAATTGTGTCAAACACCTTGGCCAGGCCAAGGTAAGCTGTATGTACTGACTTTCCCTCATCCAGGGCCTTGGTGACAGTCTCAAAGAAGTCAACCAATTTCAATAGGCAAGATCTGCCCCCGACGAATCCGAATTGGTTGGAGTAGAGTGTTTGGAGATTACCTACACCCTTTTTTATGAGGTCCATAATAATACGCTCCATGGCTTTATAGATCACACTTGTCAAGCTAATGGGATAATAGTTTCCTGGGTTAGTAGCTGCACCACCTTTGTGCAAGGGGATGACAATGGCGACTCTCCACTCTGCTTGAATGAAGCCTGTAATTAGGCTGTGGTTGAATAGTGTGCTCAGTGGCGAAGCTATTTCTTGCTAGAGATGATGCTGAATACAGCCTGGGATATTATCAAGTTCCATGGAAGCTATATTCTTTAACTTGGATAGGGCCTTTAACACTTGATCTACGGAGATGTGATGTGTGGGACAAGTATCGGGGATATTGACTGGACATTTGGGAGCAATAAGGGGGTGAAGAGATACATTTCCTTATCTCTGAGGCATGGTGATCTCAGAGTTAGTATATAAAAGTTCACGTGAGTGGGGAGGCTTGGCTCCCACATCGGGGGGGGTAGAAGAAACTACCCCACCCACCCCACCCCCAGCAAAGAACAAAAGTAAAGAAAAAGAGTGGTGTTTGATATTAGCTCTTTACCATATTCTCAGTCCTTTTATGGGGGAGGAACTTGAAATTGGGAGTACTGATATTTCTCCAGGAAGCTGTTTTATCACAACACGTTTGTATAATACAATTGCAAAGTCAGCACGTGCCATGACTTTGCAGTGCTATCAATATTATAACTCATTTTGATTGATAGGTGTGATCGCCCCTCCTACCACTTCCAAAACGTGAATGTTCACTCTATGGCAGAGTTCTAAGGCTTCACTTGGTTAAATGATAAGAAGCAGCTGAGAGAACCATACATTTTTTAACAATTGATTGAGAAAAGAGATATTAGTTTTATACATGTTTTATAGATACTCATCTATAGTGGCCCCAGTCTATGAGAACTGCAGTATTTATATAACATTTACCCTCAGCATTCATTAAAAAGCTACATATATATTGCATTAAACTTGATGTCAAATGTCATGCAACTTTCTTAATGTGTAAGACAGAAGCAAAGTCCATTTCATTAAATGGTAATGAAAAATTACATATATTGCTGATGGCATTTTAACCAATTCAGAATTGCTTTTGGACAGGCCAATATTCACATTAACACATTCGAGTTAATGTTTTGCCCATTCCCAGTTCTAAGGCACTAATAACACATGACAACCTGCACAAAACTAGGTATGCACTTGTGCTAGTGATATGTCACACTAATCACTGATGATTACAGCAATGTGCTAAAAAATTACAGCCTGAATAAACTCTTGCATACACTTGCACTAATGAGACATCAGGCAGCAGTCACTGATTGGTATAGTATCTCTGGTTTTGTTAGCAGTGCTCTTAGGCTCATAGGAAGCCAGTACAGTTTAATAGGAAATGTATCTGTAAACATCTGACAACTATTATGTTCCACAGATGTGGCTGATGCTTGTTGTTGGTAATTATGCAGGGTCTTTGCCTGGGTAGCACAGAGTGATGATCGAACCTCTGGGCTTGTAACTTTTAGCACCCAGGTTCCTTTATTCTTTTAACCCATGTGGCTTAATGACAGTTCTGTCCTTTGAATAGGGTATAGCAAATGCTTTGCTAGGGTTAAATGACAGTAACCTAGATGCGTCCAGCATTATACATTTGTATATATTTTTGTAATAACAACTAGGGGAAGCACAAACCTATCATTCAGTCATCTGTAACATAGCTTCACAACTGTTTGTTAAAATTTGTCACTCACTGTTCCTGTCAGAATGTATTGGGGCTAATCTCACTGTATGTGTATGCCATTCCTTTGTACAAATCACGACATTATTTTCATTGACTCACAACTGAATTGTATAATGGTTCCAATTTCTGTACAGCATTAATTCACAGACTGATGTACAAATGTAACTTAATCTATACTGATTATATTCTATTGTTGCCTTTGTATGTCCATAGTTGTGCTTGAAATGGGTCCACATGGCTCATTTCATTATCTGGGCAACAGAGGCAATCAAACTGAAATTAAACTAACTAATTAATAGATAAAAACATACATAATATTTTTCTTTAATATAACATTATACATTTCCTTGTAAAATAAGGCATAGAGTAGTATGACTTGATAATGTAATGTTCACTAAAGGCTCAGAATGCTTCATGAGCAAATTTTGTTCCAACATCATATATAGGAGTTTAAAACATACATTGTTTGTGCTTTTATTATTTATACTTAGCAGCTTTCTTTGTCATTGCTACTACTCTGGAGATTATGACCTCTGCAAGACAGGCAAAATGCTTTCTTGCTCCCTTATAAATTTTGGTACTTACGTATTATCACAACCAGATTTTCGCGGTTGCGGTAATACATTTGTTTGCCTAAAAACGGACAGTGGGAGTTAGTTATGGTGGAATTTGATGTTTTCAGTGGGTATGACTTAGTTTGTCCTTACATTTGGTAAGGTAAATCAACGTGGAGAAGTGAATCTTGGACTACGTACTGTAAAGTTGGTCACACTGCTGTCGTGCTGCAGGAAATGAAAGATGGACACCTGGGAAATGTTTGGTTGAACTTCTGCTGTCCTGCAACATGGATTACTTATAAGTGTACAATACTTTCTTCAGAGAATAAGGCACGGAGACCTGCAAATCATTTTTGGTAAATTGTTGGATTTATTGTTGCAAACTGTTGAATAGAACTGAAGTTAAGGAGAATAAGTAAGTGAATATGTATGTGCACACTTTATAAAGTACTTGTACAATGATGCTGTTCTGTTAAGTGGTAGTCTGATAATCATTTTTTGGAGTCGTTGACAATAATGCCCCGGGATTCATGAAGCTTGTGCCAGGTGCAGGCGTAGCGTAGGCGGTATAAGGCCAAATATGGCCGCCAAGTGATTCAGGTACGATCCAATTCCACGTGCACTACCAGTGCACGCCAGATCTGCGCAGCTCTCGGCTCATGTATGCTAATCACCCCATGCGCAGTAGTGCAGCATGCAAATGAAGGTACATAGTGATTCATGAAGTGGTGAAGGTGTAGCGTAAGCATACAGAAATGTAAACCAAAAAAATGGTTTACATTTTTTGAAACAGAACATCGGAGCCATGAAAGCGGACCAAACTTATGTATTAAAAAGTTAACATATGCCAATGGCTAAATATACAGCCAATGGCATAAAAAAACATGCACAACACATAAAAAATAACATTTAATGTCATGGCCACACTAACGCAAAGTACAACCACAGGGCATGTGTGCGCAAACGGGAACACAAGGAAAATATATACAGATGTCATAAAATTGCAATGTAACACAAATCATGATTTCACCATAATAGTCAATGACATGCATGCTACACCACAACCAAGCTGCAAGGGTTGCTAAGGGTCTGTGACAATGTTTGGCGCAGTAACTATGAATTAGTAATCAATGCCATGCAAATGAGGCAAGTAATACTGAATCGCAAACGTCCCGCCGGCCTAAGGATGTACCATACGGTGCAGTGGTACAACACCGTGGAGTGGTCTGGAGGTATACATGACATCAGCAGTGGGATGTGCCACCGTAGCTGTAAGCACATTGGAGCATTGCAAATCCAGGTAGCCCATTGCTAAGCAAAGCCGCAGGATAGGGGTGTGGATGTACCCATTGCTTTGCTTAGCTGAGAGCACACATGGTGCCCGAAAGTGCATGTATACGTGGATGACAACGTGCTCGAAACCCGGTAAACGGCCGCACATGGCGTGCACCACAGCTGAAACAGGAAGGTTATGGGAAGACAATAAGGAAATGCCGCAGTAGGGTAATTGGAGTACAACTGAGTAATTAACACCTATTACCTCACAGTGGGCCATTGACGGCAGCTAACAATGCTGCTAGTAGCAACCTGCAGAACAGGATAGGGGAGGTGTCGGATTGCAAAGAAAAGAGAACTGTCACCGCAGAGCAAAGCAAACCTGCAGTAGATCAACTATAGAACACATTTCACAACACAATCCTGGTTTGGGAAAGTATAAAACAAGAAATCAGGCTGCTGGATGCATGCCTGACAATGGGAGGGGAATCGTTAAGAAAAGTGAAGGCAAGGGCAAGAGGTGATCCACTGCAGCTAAATGTAATTCAACACCAAAGGCACCACAATAGCAGTACCTGTGGTAAAACACATAAGTAAGATACCCTGCAGCTCTGATTTACATACACACCCTATGACATCATCAGTGTTCAAAGCACAATAGTATAAAGTGTGAAGGCGCCTCACACACACTCGTGTACTCCCAAACACTGTACCATCGGTGTAAACAGATGGGGAACTTTTACAATGTACTTGTTGGGAGCTGCCATAGCTGTGATTCATCACCATGTGTTGGAGACTGAAAGTGGTGTGGAGGATGATGCTGACAACCACCTCAGGCCCCGGAGGAGGAAAAGAGTGTTCAGACCAAGGGTAACCTACCAGGGGCTACATGATCTGGAGATAGTAGAGCATTACAGGGGGGACAGGGACATCATAGATCAAATTGCTGAGCTCTGCCGGCCATGCCTCAGATCCAGAAACAACAGAGGGGAACCCATCCCAGTGGACACAAAGGTATGTGTAAGCTTGACAATACTAGCCACAGGTACCTTTCAAAGGCCAACTAGAGATATCATGGGGATCTCACAGGCATCAGCATCCAGGGTACTCCACCAGTTCCTGGATGCCATGTTACCACATGCCAATGAGCATATATTCTTCCCCCGAACTCAGGAGGAGTTGGCCAGCAATATGCGTCTCTTCCACCATGTGGCAGACTACCCAGAGGTGCTGCACGCACATACATATCAAGTCACCACCCAGTGAGCATGGTAGGCGCTACATAAACCATAAGGAATACCACTCCATCGACTGCCAGGTCATGTGTAATGTCCAGGGCATTATCACAGATGTGTGTGCTGGCAGCGCTGGCAGCGCTGGAAACTACCATGACTCCCACATCTGGCATGCCTCACAGCTGTATCAGATATTTGTCAGGGGGGACATCCCATATGGCCACCTTCTGGGGGATGCTGGCTATGCACTGGAGCATTGGATGATGACTCCCATCAGAAATGCACACACACCCATGCAAGAATGCCATAATGAGGCACACGCACAAACCAGAATCATCATAGAGCGTGTGTTTGGGATGCTGAAATCATGGTTCCATTGCTTGGACATATTGGTGGAGCCTTGCAGTACTCTCCAGGCACATATGCCCACATCTTCATAGTATGTGCCATGCTACATAATATGATCCTGCAGAAACAGCTGCAGCAGGGACATAATGGTGAAGGCCCTCACAGCCCACCGGAATTGCCAAGGGCATCACAGGCACAGAGGGATTCAGACCACGAACACCCTGTGCCAGCCCCAGTAGGCAGACGGAGGTGTGCCCAATATGCCCATGCCTTGGCAAAGAGGGAACGTATAGCACATACACTAACAGTGTAGGACCCTACGGACTGACACACTTCTCCACCTGCACACACAGTAAAATGGATGGCACACACACATGACCACCTGTAAATTGCTATGTATAGGTGGTCTACTGTGTGAATCCTACATAGGCAGCCCTCAACTATTGCACACACAACAGTTACTGGTACTAGGTAAGTCAACACCTGAACAGTAAATGAAGCTAACAGCATGTGTTGATACTGTATGTATAGGTTCCTAGGTACATCAGTAGGTACATGCCTGATTGTCAAAGGCCATTCATCAGCCTAGGCAAAATGTGTCTGCTGTCGCCACCCCATCAATTAACTAACTGTCCCTCTGTGGAGCAGAGCCAATTTCAGGATCCCTGGGGTGTAACCACTGTTCCCCACCCACCCACTCTGCAAGGATTCCCTGGTGTGTTAATGAGGGGCTACATATAATGGAATCAGGGATGTAGTTCCAAAGCATGGGGAGTACCCATGACAAGATATCTGTCACCCCAGCATTCTCCAGTTATGGTTGTGGCAAGGTGTAGCACATTACAGTGTGTGGCTAACTGTGACATGGATTCCCATAGCTGGAGCACATCCATTAAACATCACTTGGACATACCATTAACAGGTATCATCCATATGTAAACTAACTGAGTTACACATTTGTTTGCAGTATGGAGGAACAGCTGTAGTACAGTTCACATACAAAACACCATAACACTTGTATATATCCCAGATGCCCCAGTGGTAAAGCCACTGACTGTGTCGTGCATGTTCCCGGTTCCACGACCTGCAAGGGCTGTTACGGAATTCCGATGGCACGTATAATGGATGTTGGATGCAGGTCATTAGCACATGTTAGCGGGTTTATGCGTCGGCAAGTGACGGCAAGCGTCGTTTAAACATGACTACATGGATATGCACAAAACAGGTCTATGCTTTACTGAATATCGTGCAGATCATGGTCAAAGATGGCCAGAACAGCTGAAATCTGCGTTATTCACCCTTGTACTAATAGTGCCTGCTCTGAGAGGTAAAACGACCACTGCCAGGAGTAGAACACGCAACCATGTACACAATCGCCTACCACTAAGCTACCTGAGATGTACCAACGGCAGGTGTGTATTGTGACAGGTTAAAACACAAAAGGGCGGAGTTCAAGAAACAGTATACACCGCCATGTACCCAATGAAAGATGTGTTCACTCTCCCTCTCTCTCTCTCTATATATATATATATATATATATATATATATATATATATATATATATATATATATATATATATATATATATAATATAGAGATAGAAAGGGTGATAGAAAGATATATGTTAATATATACGGATATACATATATCTGCAAATATATAGATAGGTTAACAACATGTACACAACCATGGAGGTACAAATAAATAGGATACTACCAAATACTGACTGCTTTACATACCGACACAAGTAATTATGAGGCTTAAAGACCAAAAGACCACAGTACCGGAACACTAGAACCACGAGTACTATTATCACAATGTTAAGGGACATTTAGTTATTGCTGCTAGTGCTGCGGTCCAGGTAGGTACTGTGTTTAAGTGTGTTTCTGATTGCTGTAGTGTGTGTAAGTGTGTGTTCTGAGTGCGGTGTGTGTTTCCGTGGGACTGTAATGTCTGTGTGTGTGTGTGTATTTGCTTCCTGTATCTGTTCCTGCTAACTCGGAGGTAGATTATTACAGTAGGTGTGGTCATAGCCGGCCTTAGGCATAGGGTTACCACCTGTCCCACTTTGAGAGAGACAGTCCCTCTTTGGGCAGTTGTGTCCTAACAAAAAATATTAAAAAGGGCAAATGTCCTGAGATTGTAGGACATAATTATGTCCCATATTTTATGTAATAGTTGCATAAAATAGTTATTTCTGTATCTAAAATACCTAAATGTTACAAGAAACATAATAAGCAACTAAACTGCTACAAGAATAAGCTTTTATTTAGGAAAAAAGTTAAGTTCCATCCTTTGTACTGACCGTGGGTATGTGTTGGCCTGTAGAATCTGATGTGTGTCCCAAAAATGTCCCACTTTGGCCATTTGAAAAGGTGGCAACCCAACTTAGGCATAGGCCAACTCAGCAGCCGCCTAGGGAGCCGCTTTAGTGGGGGCACTCTACCAGTATTTATTTGGTGTAGGTAGACCAGGATGGGGGCACTGGGTGGTGTGGTGGGGGGTGCCATTGTGCCTTTTGCCTAGGGCACCAGTAGACCTAAGGCCACTCCTGGGTGTGGTGTGGGGGGGTGAAGCCACCCATATGGGGTGTGTATGGGGCATGGCCACCTGGCCATATGTAGTGTCAGATGGTTTGTTTGGATGTGATGGGTAGCAGTGTGTCTGTGTGTGTGCGTGTGTTCTGTGTTTGTGTTAGTTCCGGGAGTTTGACTGTTGCGAGTTTGAGTGTTCGGTATTGTGGGGTTTGGGAGTCTGTGAACGGTAATGTGGTTGTTGGACGTGTGTGCATTCCTGAATACATGGGTATGCCGTATACAGCAGTTGAAGTCTTCAAATATATGCACAACATGGACCATAGCAATCACAAATTCCGCCACGACCGAACGTTATGAACAAAGGATATGGAGACTATATTATAGCAACAACCCACGCCTGGGTGTGGGTAATGCTGGATTTACCCATGGTTGTCTTTGTTTGGCCACTCGGGCTTCGTCCTCGTGAACAAACCACACCAACCACGGGTAAATTCACCATTACCCACACCCAGGCATGGGTTATTGCTATAATACACTATTACAAATATGTGCTATGGACATGAGCTAAACATGAGGTTAACACCTGTCCCACCTTGCGAGGGGCAGTCCCTCTATGTGCGGTAGTATCCTGACCAAATTGAGTAAAAATACCAATGTCATACAATCTCAAGACATTCTGCATGTTCCATAGTGAATATAATGGTTGCATAAAATTATCATCTGTATCTAACATACCTACATGTAACAAGAAACAGGATAAGCAAGTAAACTGCTACAAGAATATAAGCTTTTATATAAGCATATATGTAAATTCTATACTTTCTACTGACCGTGGGTATGTGTCAGCCTCTAAAATCCGATGTGTGTCCTGCAAATGTCCCACTATGGCCATTTGAAAAGGTGGCAACCCAAGACAAAGAGGTTCAGTCACCAACACAACTCCAATGAGTGCAAATATCTGTGACAGAAATACACGAGACAGCTTTCATGTAGCAACATTTCATTACATACCGATGTATTTCCGGAGGGATTGAAGGATCAACATCACCTGCCTGCTATATAGGAACCAATTAACAATGATTTAATAAATAAGCCTGAAATAACCATAGTATTAGTCTACTAAATGATAGGTCTTCAATTAGGGAAGAAGCCCTCACACACATATGGAATATGTATAAATGCAGTCCCCACAAACCTTTATCTGCTATGTACACCCACCTACATCTCCTCCACACCCGAAACAGTTGCAATACAGACTGTAATAACATCACAAACATCCACTCACTCAATGACATCTGCAGAAGCCTTAACATACCTTGTGAGAGACACACTATAATGGCGCTATGTGAAATCGTTGCTGTTGTACAATGGAACAGACGCCAATGTTACAGGTTTTGTTTGAAATAGTCTCATATCAGACGGTTGAGATAACAGCTACACTCACATGTAGAACTACATCCTCTAGCCATTACACACAATCCACGGGGGACATGAAGTTAAAACATCTCTGTGTCTCTCCATATAGCAGTTGCAATTCATCACAAACAACACATCCAGGCCGTCTTCCTCGAAGGTAGGGCAAAGGGACAACGCCCAAGTGGAGTATTCAATTATACCCCACTGTTGCCATGTAATTAGCTAATGGAGTAGCTGCACAGCTGATGTGCATGTAATCATCTACTCAGGAACACTAATTGGTGGCAGGATAACACATGTTACTGGTATCTACGTATAAAAAGATGGCTTGTCATACATTCAAACCGTATGCACATACGAGAAAACCGTTAAAACAGAAAAGGAATAAGACTGATATTTTCATAAACGCGGACTACTAAGAAGGTATGTAGAACACTCAGTATGTTAGTGTATGTAGTGCCTGTTCTGTATTAATGAAAGTGTACGCAATGCATATAGTGGGAAAAGGTATTATGTAGTGATGTATTGTTGAGCATAGTAACGCTTGTAGAAATTGTGTGTACTGCTGTGGGCCACAAGGTAAACACCTCATACACCACAAGGTATGCCACATAAGGGCTTTAAACACAACAATTCCACTCCAGCTGCTGTCATTAGCAGGGTTTGTCCAGCAAGTACATAACGGGATAGTATATGCTGATATACTGTAACAGTACGCATATGTATGGGCATATAACTGAGAATAACATGTCTAAGGTGGTCCTGCTGTGCAATTATGATTTGCATTATGGGATATTGTTGCAAAAATGTGAAATGTACAGTATTGTAGGTAGATATGTTTAACATTTTACATAGCATTACTGTTATATTATGCAAACATCAGGTATGTCTATTGGCATGTACAATACACAATAACAGGATACATATGACTTGTAGTCACCAGACAGTGTAACAGCATGATAGCTAATTGAAATGGAAGAGCTACTCAATTATCCATGCACAAAGGACATGTAATAGCTTCATAGGTTCATAGTTAGGTACTATGCTGTCTGGCCAAGTCCATTCATAAGCCCAACTACAGTGTTTTCACTTGTGGCACCTCCCTAGGTTAGTGTCCTGTGCCTGTGAACAGCAGAGCCATTTGTTTCCTGCACCTGTGTACAGTAGAGCCACTGCAGTGATCCCTGGTATACATGTCTGTCTCCCATCCACCCATCGAGGTATCTCTTGAAGAGTGCTAGTGAGGGTCCCTGCCTGGTGTACATAGGAATCATGTTCCAAAGCATGGTGAGTGTCTGGTTCAGGAATGTATCCCTCCAGCACGTCCTAGTCATTGTTGCATTTAGGTACATATCCCAGAGCATGTGGCTCTCAGTGGATTTTGCTTATGTGGAGCATATCCATCAATATTGTTTTGGACATGGGCCTTGTATGTTCAGCAGAGATCAGCTCTGAGTATGCAGTATACAAATGAGTACAGTTGGGGTTTCTGTAGTTGGGCTGCATACGTCATCCCTCGGAGGTCAGTAATCCTCTTGGTGTGTTAATGTTGTGGTATTTAAAGACGTTGCTGTTGTCTCGTAAGGTACATCCCCAATGGGGTGTTGTACCCTTTAACATGTTTCATAATTCAGAAGTAGAGAGGTACAATGGCTGCCTTTGTTCCTGCTACAAACCCATTACAGATTAGGGTGGCCACATAGAAGGATATCCACACCACCTTGGCAATATGGTTATCAAAGGAGTGGTTGCTATCTACTTGTGTTCTAAGATCCTTTATACTGTCTTATGTATGTAGGGGACTACCACCTATGTGACAGTCAGCAGGTGATTGGTGTAATCCAAAGGGGATGTCTATGCACCTTGTGGCATGCAGCTTGAGACCATGTTATTGTCACCAGGTATCCGTCACAGTGACACCCTTATGGAGGGTGTCTGTATCAGCTGGTGAATCAATCATGGCCCCTAGTTTGCAGTCATCTGCAAACCTTCTGTGCTAGCCTGTACCTCAGAGAAACATATACCGAACATGAGGGGCCCTATGTCCGAGGACTGGAGATGCCAATAGTAACTGATTTACAGTAGGAACTAGGGTATGCTACCCTCACTGTGTGGGTCCTGTCCGTAAGCCACTTTGCATAACATCTCGTGACGTAGGGGTTGATGTGCAGGTGGATGTGTATGTTGACAATACCAGAATGGGGAATGATGTTGAAAGTCATTGAGAGGACAAGGTAGGCTGTGTGGACCTCCTTACCCTCATCTACTACCTTGGTAACTGTCTCAAAGGACTCCACCAGGTTTAGGAGTCATGGTCTGGCCCTAACAAATCCAAACTGGGTGGTATCATAGGTTTGGAGGCCACCAATGTCTCTGTGAATGAGATCCATGATGATGTGCTCCATAGCCTTCCAGAACAGTCTAGTCAGGCGTATAGGGCAATAGTTCCTCTGGTCCATTGTGGCGCCACCTTTGTGGAGTGTGATAACTGTTGCTGTGTGCCATTCATTGGCCACAATGCCTGATACAAGGCTATTAGTGAATTTGGTGCCCAAGTGGGGAGCCATTTCGTTCTGAAGTTTGTGTAAATCGCAGCCTGGGATGTTGTACGGTCACATGGATTCTGTGTTCCTGGCTTTAGAGAGTGCAGCTTGGAACTGCGTAGTTGTGACTGCAGGGACTCTACATTGTTCCTGTATAGATTTGGACCTTTTAGGGTGTGAGAGGGGTGTAAAGTTAGCACTGAACCTATCTGCCAGGATGTTGCCAATATCAATCGGTTCTGTAATGTTCATGCCTAACCGCTGTATGTCAGAGCAGATGTGGGTATCGCCATCGAGAGTAGTATGTCACTACTCTCGATGGTGATACCCACATCTGCTCTGACATACCTCCAGAACGCTTTGTGGTAGTCCTTGGAATGAGTCGCAGTAATGCTTACATAGCTAGCTTTGGAGGATGTGATAAGAGATCTCAGATTTCTACTGAGGCTGACCAGGGAGCTACCCCATCCATGGGATTGTACTCTACTTTCCAACAGTCTCCTCCTTCTGTTGTACATTATGTCCATGGCAGTGGAACCCCAGAGTGGCGTCCGTTATCTGGAGGGTACCATCATGGCTCTGTTTGGGATAGCATGATCCATGCAGTCGTGTAAGTGCTAATTAAGTGCAGTTGTGTATGATTCAGCATTTGTAACTATATTGTCCATCTGCACGGGTGTCATGACATTTACTACTGCTGTCATAAGAAGACTGAAGTTGGCTTTGTAGAAATATTGTACTGTGTTTTCCGGGATGTGGATAACAAGGGTGATTAGCATACGTTCAGATCTGACCAACGAGGGGATAACCCCAGGTGTGGAACACCAGTCACACATGTTGGTAATGTCCAGGTCTAGGATATTGTTGGCCCTGGTGGTGGTGTGGATAGGTTGATCCAGCTGATTAGAGGTTTTGAATCCCAGAAAGCGTTGGCCTAATGTGTCAGTACATAAGTAGGTATCCCAGTTAAGTGTGGGGTAGTGTCAGTCACACATCAGTAGTTCCTGTTTGAACCCTACTTTCCAGTACACCAAGAAGTGAGGGCCATTAACCGTGGGTTATGGTGTGGAATCTGTAGCAAGCTACAATTTGTATAGCAATTATGGCCACAGTTAGTTGCACTTGGATTACCTCTGATGCATTGTGCTAAGCAACCAGCCTGGAGGTGTGTACATACTTGGGAAATATGGACACACCTCCGCCATGGGTGTTCTGGTCCTGGTTACATGACTGAAAGGTGTGGTCTGAGTAATAGCCTGTTAGTGCAGGGATGCTCTCAGGAGCCTAGAAGCAGGTCCCAGTCACTGCAGAGATATCAAAGTGGTCCATTACAAGGACTGCCTCGGGTGAGTGCATTTGAGATGAAGATGTCAAGCATTGAGTAGCATTACCCTCAGGTTTTGCTTGCCTGTTCCTTGTTATGGTGGTGAATATGTTATTTGAGCCATGCCTAAAACAGGAACTATAGGAGCAGCAAGAGCCTTAGACGTTATCCATAATCCCAGGGCCGACAGGTGCAGGTCATCTGTGCCAAAGCATCATGTTCTGTCGATCATGTCATTCAAAGCAGACAGATACTGGATACCCTTGGAATGACACCAGAAGCATAGCCAACTGTTGAAGTGAATAATTCAGTCATTGTACTGTGTAATCAGTCTGGACGAATGCAGAATGCTTCTCAGGGCTAGGGCGATACCTGCCTGGGCTACAAGATCGGAGAGCTATTGCATGTCTCTGTACATGTAGTCCAGGAAGTTACATCTCAGGGCATTCACACTAACATGGAGAATGACAGTCATATTGTACCTGTTGAGGAGTTACCTGAGTGCATAGGTTATGTTGCGGATCCTGTTACCCGACAGCCAGCTGAAAGTGACTATCACCTTGTGTAGCCTGCTGAGTGGGACATCAGTGTGACTGCCTATAGAGTCACCTATGACTAGTGTGTTGGGTATGTTATATCGCCCTATTGACTGTAGTTGATGGGCACACTTGAGTCTGTGGTCTATAAGTAATTGGTGTTGTGTTGGGTGATGGGGGCTGCCTGCGTTTCTGCTTCAGAGTCCACTGTTGCCTACACAGAGTAGTATTGATTGGCTCTGCAAATGTTGTAGTCCTACTATGTGTGGCCTGTGGTGGTGGAGATCTAGTGAGACTATGTGATGAGTGTGGTGTGGTGCAAACGTTTAACATCCACACATGATTGTCAGGTTCAGTCTGGGTTGGCGAGAGCATTACCTCCAGCATGGCTACATATGTGCATCTCCCACAGGTTGTAGTGTTGCATGTTAGGAGGGGAGCATTGACTGTGTACACGAGACAATTTCTATATTGCCTCATAATGCCCATATTCATCATATAGACAGGCGATAACATTGGGAATTGACACTTGGACATGCCTGAATATTCAACTATTTCTAATTAGATATGTGAGGTGAGTGTGTACAACAGCTGTTTTACTCTAAGCAAGCTGGAAATGGAAGTACAAACAGTGTTTACCTGTAGGAAATGAGTAGGATTGAGTGATATAGTAATTAGTAGCTCATGAAGTGCTTACATGTTCTGAACAAGTGCTGAGCATGAATAAGAAATACAGATAGGGTGTCGGATAACATAAACTCACTGCCCCCCCAACAGGTACACAATCACATATCCATGAACACTACAGAGCCCCTGTAACCATAACTATGATGGTACAAGGTGCACTCAGGTGGCATGTGACCTAACCACATCCCTTGTTGTATCATACACATATGGCAAAACAGTTTGCTCTACACATACACATCATGTAAAACATAGCTTCATGTCAGTCTGTGAAAACACTGAATGGTGCACACCAACAGTTATCACAACCCACAAAGTGGAGACACCACTCATAATGGGAGGCACTGCACTATTACCCTGCTGAGTCTGGTCTGACAGTCCATGAACCTTAATCAACATATATGTTGTTAGCAGTACAAATGTAGATGACAGTACATATGATTTCACACTGCATATCATACCTGTGACAAGTCATAGGACATCATCACCCATACTGTGTTCCACCTACACTCAGTATACTAGATGTACCTTTGTATGTCACAGGAGTGCTCTGCCAGTGGCCTCTTGATAGAACCAACACTACAAAAGGTGTCTGAGTGACATGTGCATATCACACCAGTGGCAGCTACAGTAAAAAAGGGTTAATGTTTTGTACCCCCCTCATTGTAGCCCATACTACACAGACAAATGGGAGGCATCTGCGTATGTAAGTATGTGAATGACCATGACCAAGGAGCAATAACTGACTCAGTGTTGTGGACAACATACAGAATGGGCTTTGTGGGTGAGGTGCGTGACATGTGTGCACAATCTGACAGCTGCATATTGCATTGTCACCGCTAGGTTAATAACCCTGTACCCATGAAGTACCACCGAGGCAGCGGTCAACATAATGGACACTGTGTGTAAGGGATGGTGCTGTGCAGTTTACCTCCCTGAGCTAGTGACATCACCAAGCCTATTAGGTAGTCATAAGAGGCAACCCTAGTCATGACAGGGTGCCATCCATGAGCATGGAGATCATTGTAAAGCCATACTCATCACTCAAGTGACCAATATCGGATCACATATCACCTTTAAGGGGTATTGCCCATGCTTGGATGGGCGACACCAGCCTTCACAATACTCATCTCCACTATGCAGCATGCTGCCTAAACTGCATAAAGACATGTCCAACACTGTGATGTTGGACATGCTACACGCACATATCCTGATCTGAAATACATACGTCATGGACAGCCACCTTCCTAGTACAAGGATCGCCACATGCTGGACAGATCCTTGTGCCATACACATTACATACTCCTGCCATACTATGAAACCCTGTCCAGCAAAGCTGCACATTTCATCTCTGTCAGACATGGTGTGATGACCGCATGGTAGATGTATCATTAACCATCTGGATCAGTTATGTGGCACTGATTCACCTGGCGGCGGGAACATGGCTGTCGGATACAGCTAGAAAACCTTACACCTATGCTCATACATAGCCCAGGGCATGCACACTACTACATGACCTTGGCCGTACATGCTATAGTTGATAACCATCCCTGCAAATACCATCCGGCTAGCCATTGTCCCATGTGTATCACATGTGCAACACAGGCGATACGTGGCAGGATGTTGAACTGCTGTACAGTGTCGTGTAGATGTATATGGCAAAACACATGCATGTAAAGGTTTCCATGCGCATGTCTGCATTGTCACAGGTCATGTCTGTTAAGGCAGTGTATGTGTTGATATGTGACATATACACAGCATCAAGGTCAACAGCATTAATGTGGACACATCCAGGCATGTGCTGATAGGTAAGAACACCAGTACAGGCAAACAGACATGCCCACATCAAGACAGCATTCACATGGAGTATTAGCAATGTAATGAGGTGACACACATATATGGTGATAATATCCAATCTCCATTGGGTGTCACATGTATGTGACACAAACATGTCAGTGGTGTCAGTGTCATGAAGATTTGCAAAGACAACTGGTCATATGTACTAAATGTAATACACATGTATGTGCAGCTGTATCCCTGTGCATCTCTGAGATACTGTGACCTGTCTCCATCATTATGTCTTCCAGATATGCCTCGATCAAGACTGCCAGCTTATGGCCGCTTGGAGGATGAGGCCCTCATACCTTACCTCCAAGATAACTATGAGGTATTGTTCACCCATGTGCCACAGCATGCCCAGCAGTGTGATAACCTGTGGCAGGAACTTCGCAGGAGGGTTAATGATGTGGGTGGCCATAACCGCACCTACCAGCAGGTGCACAGACACTGCACAGACCTGATCAGACATGCAAAACAGCGTGCGAATGCAATCGCCAGGGAACAAGGTACAACAGGTGGTGGGCCACCAACCCAGCCCCCACTCACATGTACCAAGGAGCTACTGGCCAACCTGGGGACACCATCAGAACATCATCCACAAACCCTAGCTGCCATCGTGGAGGTGGGTGTCTCCCAACCACTGAGCCTGGAGTTGCCTAGTAAGTCACTACTGCACATATAACTATTATATCCCATTTAGTTGCATGTCTCACTGTACAATATGTAATGTGACATCATATGCAAGGTATGTTTACACACATGCCACATACTATAGTATGCTACCCTGTGTATGCACACATGTGCATAATCCATAGTATATTCTATTGTACTGGCAAATGTGTTAACATGCACATTGCACCCTGTAGCTGTCATACAGTCATGGATAATGGTTATACTGCTGTGTCACCCCTATATAGGTACCTCTGGCATGGCGCAGAGACAGCAGGCTGTTGCAGGTGAGACAGTTATAAGTATCAGGCATGTTAATGCACAGATCTATTCACCATGTGGCCAGTTAACACATAATGTATGGTCCGGTCATGATATACAGGTCACATCTTTAATCAATCACACTGGCTACCCATGTGCAATACATACAAACTAAATGAAACACCAACATGAAACCACAGAAACTGTCATTGCTAGATGTATGGACAGCTGTGCATATAACGGTGGAGGTGTTGTTCAATGTAGGAATATGTACTATACATCAGAACAACACATGTGGGGTACGCAAACAGTACTACACAGTGAGCTGGAGTATGGGCAGCCCACAGGATTCACCATTGTGGAATATGCCCCTGCAATGAGTGTACACATTGTGATGTGCCATCTGACATGTCCATGACATGTAGTGGTCCGGCTGCAACATTGTCTCACTATCCTATAAAACATACCCCATATACCAAACATACAACCCTTTGTCTGCATAACCCTGTGGACAGTGGAGTATCTGACATCTATGGGTGCATGTCATATGGGACAACACAGACATATGAGATAGACGGCCATCACAAACATTTGGCCAACACATGTTCAAACATGGCCATGGAGGATGGCCAGAGACATGTAGCAACACACATTAGATGTGATGTGTTTGTGTGTACACCCTGTTGTACATTGGCTACACATGGTCCAACTATAGCCTTTGTTGAATGGTTATATAGCAGATGTGGAACACTGGGCATCCTACAAGCCTGTGCACAGCTTGTGGAGGCGTCACTTAATTCAACCACATAAGATGTGTTGAACATCATGACTGTGTCACAGCATGACAGTAGTCACCTGTACAGCATCCACATACATACACAGACACCACATCAGGCCACAGATACAGTACATTTCCCTTGCTGCTGTTGGACATCACTGTCAGCCATGCACTTCGTGTGTGTGGTATACAAATGTCATGTGGGACATGGTGTATTGACAAGTCTGCCATGTGTGGACATGGTTGCAAGGCAGCTAAGAAATGTTAGCAGTTGTGCAGGGATGTCATCCGTATGTCCTTCGGTGACCTGTCACACATGACACATCATGGTTTAGTGTGTATACACCTCAGCGACGTGGGTCACAATCCACAGTATTAATGTATTGTGTATGCACACAGTCATGGCTATGCACTGTGTGTGTAATCCACACTCTACAGCAATAGAGATGCCTCATGATTCCATGCAATGGCACTGTGTCTGTACTTCACACTGTATAGCAATATAGATGCCTCATAATACACTTCAATGGTCATGCACATCTGCTAAAAGTGCATTCTATCTGTAGGGCATACAGACAACACTGCAATGTGACACCATTACACTGCTGTACATGTGTCAGGACACCACTGTGTCAAACATGTATGCATGTCAATGCACACGTCAGCAGATTACATGTCATACTACATGTTAATGTCAAGGTCATATGCCTCACATCAGCCATGTGTACAGTTAACCTGTGCTGGTCCACATGGTGTAACACAGGGATGCATGCTTACTACCATGATTGTGTGAAATGCATGGCTTCTACTATGACACATGCTTGCTGTTGTGTGCAACCTAGAGATGTATGATAACTACCACTATTAATGTCTGAGCTGCATGCCATCTGCTGTATCACATGCATGTTGCATGCCTTCTGTCAAATCACATGCATGGTGTGTGTGTGTGTGTGTGTGTGTGTGTGTGTGTGTGTGTGTGTGTGTGTGTGTGTGTGTCTGTGTGTGTGTGTGTCTGTGTATGTGTGTGTGTCTGTGTGTGCGTCTGTGTGTGCATCTGTGAGTGTGTCTCTGTGTGTGTCTCTATTGTAATGTAGAGTCTTTCTTTGCCTTCACAGGTGATGTAGGTGCGTTACCCTCCTGCGGTCCATCTGATGTTAGTGTCCCCACAGACATTAGGAGTGATGATGAACATATGCTTGAGGTACAGGCAGGGTTGTCAGGGGCTGAATCTGTGTCATTGATTGCCATTCCACCTATACCCCCCTCTTCCCCGCATGCAGTTCTCATGCCAACACATACCCCATCCCCAGTGGCCATAGAGGAAGGACAGTTAGCGTGTGTTAGCTTGGACAGGAACGTGTGGTGGCTACGGAAGGTGTGTATTCACACCATGGTGTCAGTCAAATCACTGCAAATGTGCCACACAGGCATGTGGCCAGTGCTGCTCGTAGGAGGACCTCTGGCTGACATGCACCTGCAGGACAGGGCGCAGCAGCTGGTGTCACCAGATGCATGTTTGAAACTGTAATGGCGGCACAGGCACGTGCTGAATGGCAGAACAGAGAAGGGTAAAGGCTTTAGAGGGCTGCTATCCATTTTTTAAACAACAACATCCAGGCATTGGCAAATGCTCAACAGCAGATTGCTCAAGTTTTGGACAGATGATTGGGTGACATAGTTGGAATCCTTGACCGTGGCATGACAATCTGTGAGCGTGAACTGTCTGTGCTGGAACATCTGGTAGGAGTGAGGCATAGGGCACGTGGACATAGGCCAGCTACACCACCTGGTGCAGGTCTACGTGAATGAGCTACCTCACATGCCCGCTCCCATAGTGCCGGTAGCAGCAGCAGTGCAGCTGGTGCTGCGCTGTCCACACCAGGACACAGCAGACCATGTGGACGTGGCCCTGGATGGTCCTAATGGGGACACAGTTCCAGTGGACATGTGTCATCAGACAGTACCCAATCTGTACCTCTGCCTGGTAGTGCTCGTGCAACCCCTGGCAGGCACAGGTCACGTGGCCATGGCCAGACACCGTGAGCTATAAATCCTGGTCTGTACAGTCTGGAGCTGTCAATAATACCCCTGTGTAGGCCAGACACATGGCAGAACTGTGTGTACACATACATGCACACACCAGAAACATCTGTAGGGCACCGCAACACTCACATGCATAACAACCACACATGGCCAATTAGATCACAGGCCCTAATCCACACACATGATGTTATCCACTGGTGCAGCCTAGGCCCCTGGCAAACATTATCACCCTGTGCATATGATGATGCCTGTGCCACATCCCTGTCATCCATGCCATCGGCGCAGGGACATGCTCATATGGTCTAATGCACAGGGTGAACAGAATAGGGAGATAAGTGTATATTACAATTGTTGTGTACTGTTGACATGCAGCAGATATACCATGTAGTATAGGTTTAGAATGCATTGTTTTATGTTCACAGTATGTGTCTTGGTAACAACAGTAACAGCATGTTGGTAATGATGCCCTGCTTCCCTCCTTAAGGTCTAATTGCATGTGCCATTAAGTACCAGTGTTTGCAGTTTCCCATGTGTAAATGTGGACTACTCACAGGCATGTATGGCAATACCAGCATGCTATATGTAGCTTCAACCTCACTGTTAGAAAGGCTGACATTCCAAAGATGTCTACACATCTACTGATCCAGGAGCATGTGAGCTGTGTACTAAGCTACAGTGGCTAGAGACATGACATCCATACTGGGTGACATCACAGGTACAGTTACATGGTGCGGGGAGTTTACATAGTGGTCTAGCTGATATCAAGGGTAGAGGCCAGTTGATAGCATGAGGCCTCACTGTGTAGCAGTAATACACATTCACATTACAGGATGAGAACACACACACACACACACACACACACACACACACACACACACACACACACACACACACACACACACACACACACACACACACACACACACACAGGTATTCGCACACATGTATTCAGATACAGTAACACGCCCACACTCACGGGGTCAACGACACTGTAACACACAAACACACTTGATAGTGTTGAGGTGAGGACCCCTGCCTATGTGGTAATCACCATTACAATACTGTGCACCCACATGATGCGACACAGAGAATGAACATATACAGGTAGTCAGTAATGCCTAAGACCGACGGCATCAACAGGGTAGTAGATTGCATCACCTGGAGGGGTTAGGGGTCCTATCTGTTCACTATGGTAGCATACATCCTCACTCCATGGACCAGACAGCCATATATACATACACACACACACACACACACACACACACACACACACACACACACTGTGGAGTCCACAATTGAATTCACCTATGTCATGCAAATACAGATAGCTAACATGTGTGTGATACACACACCACCCCTGCCTATGTCTTGCTTTCTACACTGCAGTATGTACAGATCTCTACAACAGTGTACAGGGGTGTGTAACAATTGGGATGTATTCCCCACCAAACATGGCATATATGGACACACAAGCAAACACACATGGCAGTACTATGAATCAAACACCTGCTATCTTATGATACGTATGACAGACATGCAGCAGTATTGCCCGCATTACAATGTGTACCGACGCTACCTTCGGCAACTGTGCTGCTATATGCACACGGGAGGTCTTAAGTGTTACAGGTGTCAAGTGATTTACAATCAGTGACACCCTGACCGCTGTGTAGGTTGTACGTCTTCACCTTCAATTAACAGAAACATAGCTTAGTGTTTGCACATGTTATGGTAGGACAGTTTGTGACACACCTGTGAGCTGTCTTCAGCAAATATCCATCTGCAAAGTTGGCCCACCACTTTATGTACACACATCCATCCATACCTGATGTACATCTTACCGTACTGTCAGTATTTCACCATATACAGGTGTCAATGATGGGGCTGCATTGCAACTGCATGTTGTACTAAGACACAGATCAACTGCAAACATCAGCTACTGCACACGCATGGTAGCTGAATGCACACCACTACATGTACATGTGTGTAGGTCCTACATTCCTGTCATTTAGCCATGTTTGTAGGCATTGCAATTAGTGGACATGTGTGATGACATACATGACACATAGACTGTTGTATGATAAGATAGTTGTCATGGGTAACCAGTACAAAGGGAATGTTAACTCAGTCAACATTGCTATCACACCTTATGCACTGTTAGCCTTCAGCAGCCATGGACCTACCTTCCATGTGCATGTGTGTAATTGCTGTAGCCACTTGTCTGCACAAAGGACAGCAACAGCTATGCTATGTACATATGTGTTGTGTGTGTGGGGCATGTACATATCCACGACAGGTACATGTATGTCATATCCAAACATGAGTGTGTTTACTGGTGTACAGCAACAGTTATCTGTTACAGCTGTATATGACCCAGGGCCCCTGTTATGTGTACAGGCGACCTGGTTATGAACAGTGGTATCATTGCATTGCATAACACATGATGGAACCCTGTCAGTACATGGGTAGTCTGCGCAGTTGCTGTAGAGCTAGGTACAGTCCACTGGTCATGAGTAACATGGTGTTGTACTAATGTATGTTCTGCCACATGTATGGATGTGTGTTGCTGGTCCAAGGACATGGTGATGTCTGAGGGCTACATCCTAGAATGTGGCTTTTGACACTGTGATCTGCACCTGACACATCTGTGATGGCTTTTGAGAGTGTACTGGTCAGTACATGTGAGTGGCCTTCATGTACGTGGGGGCACTACCACCTGGAGCGGTCCATAACAGTGTTATGGCCCACATGTCTGTATCTGAGGTATACGGTGGTAGTGCCATTGTGCACAACTGAGCCTTATGCCAGGTTTTCCTCACTGCACAGATGTCAGTATTCCCCATTGTTGGATCTAGATTGGCAGCTGTGATTATGAATGCTACACATCTAGCACTGTTTAGCATACACATACAATGCAGTTGTCCTCTAGGTGTCAGGGTGTTTACCTGGTCTCAGGACATTCATCTATGAATGGTACTATATGAGCAAAGTAGCCACACCTGGCAGGACATCACCACGGGTGGTATTAGTGTGCCAGATTTAGATTGGTACAGCTAAGGTGATAGACAGCAGCAGACGTTGTGTATAAGACCAGTGTCAGATATATGTAGTGCAGCATTCATGCTAACAATGACAACTATCGACACACTGTGCCCTTCCGTGTTTAGAATCAGAGTGCATACAAGACAGCCCTTCGCTACTAAGTGTGTGAGCATGCCCAGTACGCCGTTGTGTAGATGGACACATAGTGCATTCCAAACGGACGTGTACTACTAAGTGTGTGAGCATGCCCAGTGACACCTTGTGTCGGTTATGTGCCTCTATGTTTATGGGCATGACCATTGTAATCCTGTATAGCGATAGTGGTCATCCAGGCAACAGATGGCCATACCCCACTTCAGGATGGATTCCTACATTGAACACACTGGTTCACAGGTATGTACACTGTAACTGCCAGCATCAATGTCAATGTCCGCATTCCTAGAAGGTCATATTGACTGTCTTGAAAGGTGTAGTGTCTGTGGCACGTCTCGTATCTATGTAGTGTTGTAATAGTGGTCCGTAGATAGGCAGTTGTCCTGCTCACACCACTGGCGTGTGTTTGTCTCTATCTGCCTTGGGACAATAATATGCTTTTAGACTGCTCACACTCCATACAATCCCTATCGGCGTCTGTTCCATTGCTGATGATGTCACCCACCTAGAAGTATTCCTCTGGGAGTGCTGTGATCTAGTAATCTCGGTAGCGCATTCTGTAACTGTGTAATGGTGTAGTGTGATAAGGTAGTTAGATCTATGTTCTAATCCCAGCCATGCCAATTGTGTGTGTGTGTGTTTCCATCTGCCTGGGGACAGAGTAATGCTTTTAGACTGCTCACTCTCCATACAATCCCTATCGGCGTCTTTTCCATTGCTGATGATGTCACCCATCTAGAAGTATGCCTCTGGGAGTGTTGTGATCCAGTAATCTCGGTAGCACATTCTGTAACTGTGTAATGCTGTAGTGTGATAACATAATTAGGTCTATGTTCTAATCCCAGCCATGTCAACTTTGTGTTTGTGTCTGTTTCCAGCTCCCTGGGGACTGAGTAATGCTTTTAGACTGCTCACTCTCCATACAATCCCTATTGGTGTCTTTTCCATTGCTGATGATGTCACCCACCTAGAAGTATGCCTCTGGGAGTGCTGTGATCCAGTAATCTCGGTAGCGTGTTCTGTAACTGTGTAATGCTGTAGTGTGATGAGATAGTTAAGTCTATGGTCTAATCCCAGCCATGCCAATTGTGTGTGTGTGTGTGTGTGTGTGTGTGTGTGTGTGTGTGTGTGTTTCCATCTGCCTGGGGCCAGAGTAATGCTTTTAGATTGCTCACTCTCCATACAATCCCTATCGGTGTCTTTTCCATTGCTGATGATGTCACCCACCTAGAAGTATGCCTCTAGGAGTGCTGTGATCCAGTAGTGTCAGTAGCGCATTCTGTAACTGCGTAATGCTGTAGTGTAATAAGATAGTTAGGTCTATGTTCTAATTCCAGCCATGCCAATTGTGTGTGTGTTTCCATCTGCCTGGGGACAGAGTAATGCTTTTAGACTGCTCACTCTCCATACAATCCCTATTGGCGTATTTTCCATTGCTGATGATGTCACCCACCTAGAAGTATGCCTCTGGGAGCGTTGTGATCCAGTAATCTCAATAGTGCATTCTGTAACTGCGTAATGCTGTAGTGTGATAGGGTAGTTAAGTCTATGTTCTAATCCCAGCCATGCTGTGTGTGTTTTTCCATCTACCTGGGGACAGAGTAATGCTGTTAGACTACTCCCTATCAGCATCTTTTCCATTGCTGATGATGTCACCCCCCCCTAGAAATATGCCTCTGGGAGTGCTGTGATCCAATAATCTCGGTAGCGCGTTCTTTAACTGCATAATGCTGTAATGTGATAGAATAGACAGGTAGGTGCTCTATTCCAAGGCATGACGGGTGTGCGTTTGGCAGTCATATCCTATGTGTTGGTATCTGAGAGTGGCTAACTCCAGGATGTGCTGAGCGTGTTTTGTTGTTTTCCTATATAGAGTCCACAAATGTCACAATTGCTCAAGAGACTGGGTTGGCAAGACATACACATAAATTCACCAAAAGGTCTGGTGAGTAAATGTCAGCAGCCCTACTCTTACCCTTAATACAGTCTGACCCATGTGATGCAACGAAACACACTTGCCTTGATAGTAACACCAGTACATAATGCAGGAGGCAAGTGGTTTCCTTTTCATTCTTGTCTAATGCTTTGGTGTCATGTGGTCCGCTGTTGTGATATATATTCTATATCTACGTATGTGTGTGTATATGTATATATGTGTGTGTGTGTGTGTGTGTGTGTGTGTATATATATATATATATATATATATATATATATACATATATATATATATATATATATATATATATATATATATATATATATATATATATATATATATATATATATATATAGATATATATATATATATATATATATATATATATATATATATATATATATATATATATATTTATGTGGACATTAGCACACATAAATCTACATGATAGAATACATGTCCTATACTACTGAATACCTGTGCTGGATGATCTGTACGTGATCACCTCAGATGTATGTATATCTGCCATGGCTTAGTCGTAAAGCACATTGTCTGTGGTGTGCTGGGTCCTGGGTTCTAGTCGTGTACAGACCGGTTATTTTGTTGCTGGGAAGAACAAGGGACATCAAATACGGTGATAGTAAGGCACCTTTAACCAGTTGTGTGCGGATCTGAGCGACAGTAAGCAGTGGTTATTATTCTGGAGGCTCAGTATGGGTCATATAACTATGCATTAGAAGACAATACTATGCAAATGAGGTTGAAAATAGTGAATCCCGTTTATCCCCAAGGTGTGATGCAGATCCCAAGAGTGTATGTGTATAGATAGCTGGGTGCAGGACTCGAATATAGGTGAAAGCATGGGGGGGGGGTGTCAGGCATATTGCACATACATTGGAGCCCTGTGTCTTGGGATTGCTCCTGTCTTAGCACTCCTATGCTAGGGGTGTGTATATACCTGCCTAGTGAAATTGGGAGGGACAACAGCAGTAGTGGAGTAGTCAAGGTGAACAAGCTGCGCAAACAGGTGATAATTAGCACAATCATCAGATTACATGCCCAGCCCGGCCTAGAACACTACGGTAAAGTGAGCAAGCACCATACACACAGGTTTTTTCCACACTCTACACCACTGGTGTATACATGCGGGGACATTTCTCGAAACAATCCAACCAAATGAGAAGGGCTGCAGCAGGCAACATAGACCAACATGTGCAGGAGGCTGAGGGTGGTGAGGATGTGAATGCTGCCGAACAGCCTTCAGTGAGGAGACAGAGAAGACTTTACAGACCCAGGGTAACCTACCAGGGGCTACATGAGCTGGAGATAGTGGAGCACTATGGGGTGGACAGAGACCTCCTACAGCAGATTGTTGAGCTGTGCCGGCCACACCTGACACATCGAACAGGCCGAGGGAAACCCATCCCAGTGGATACCAAGGTATGTGTAGGTCTAGGTATACTAGCCACAGGTACCTCCCAAAGCACAACTGGGGACATCATGGGGATCTCACAGGCATCTGCATCCAGAGTATTGCACCAGTTCCTAGATGCCATGTCACCACATGCCAGTGAGCGCGTACATGTCCTCAACACATGTGAGGTGTTGACCAGCAATATGCATCTCTTCCACCAAATGGCAGACTATCCTGGGGTAGTGGGTGCTATAGCCTGCACGCATGTATGCATCAAATCACCACCCGGTGAGCGGGGTAGGGCCTACATTAACCGCAGGGGCATCCCCACCATCAACTGCTAGGTTGTATGCAATGGCCAGGGCATTATACTGAATGTGTGTGCTGGCTGCCCTGGAAGCTATGACGATTCCGATATATGGCATCTGACACAGCTGCACCACACCTTTGCCAATATGGACATCCCCTACAGTCACCTAGTGGGGGATGCTGGGTAATGACTGGAGCTGTGGGTGATGACACCCATCAGCAATGCACACACACCTGAACAACTACACGATAATGAGGCACACGCACAGGCAAGACATATAATTGAGCATGTGTTTGGGATGCTCAGGTCACAGTTCTGGTGTCTGGACACATCCGGTGGAGCCTTGCAGTATTCACCAGCTACATGCACCCAAATTGTTATGGTATGTGCTATGCTACACAATATGATCCTGCGGAAACAGTTGTAGCAGGAACAGCATGGGGCAGGGCCACACAGCCCCCCGCCAATGCCAAGGCCTGTACAGGCACAGTGTGACTCAGAGGAGGAACTACCTGAGCTGGACCCAGTAGGTGAAAGGAGGCATGCACAGTATGACCTGCCCTTGGCAAAGAAGCAACGCATGGCATATGCACAGACACAGTAGGTACCCAGGGAATTTCACCCTCTCTGACTCGCACAGACAGTAAAAGGGATGCCAAAGATGACACTACCTGTGCTCAGCCATGTATAGGAAGTGCACTGTGTGCATCTGACATAGGCAGCCCTCCAGCACCATCCTCAGGTCTGGCACACCCTCAAGGTAAGTCAATCAACCTACCAATTGGCAGTTGTATTAGAATGTGTTTTTACCTGTAGCTATGGTATGGATGTGGGCATGCAAGGGAATTTGGTGGCCGAATGTTAGGGCAGCAGACAGTACATGTCCATAGTGGCACCATGACATCCATAGCACATACTGGGGTCACAATAGTAGCCAGTATTACACAGGGTGTCCTAACCCACTGCAGGTTATGGGCTGAACATCATGTGTGTCCATACAGCCTACACAAGTCTCAAACAGCTGTACAGGTGTACACCAATCCAGACAAATGCTATACAATGGCCTCTGTATATGCCCAATGGATGACCCCACCCCCCCACAGACACACACACAGACTACAGCAGGCCAGGCAGTTGGATGTAGTTGTGAAGGCTAGGACGTCTGAAACCACTATGCTGGTAATTAAAGCTAGGATCTGAATTACACTGGTATGCCTCTAGCCAGCACATTAGGTAGGTCCACACACTGAAATGGAGTACCTGGCATACCAGTACAGTAGTAGCAAAAGTGTACAACTGTCAGCTGTGCCCCCCTTTCAACGTACACATGTAAAAGTCATGTGCGCCACCCCCGGTGCTGTGTAGGAATGTGATTACAGTTGGATGTCCCCCCACGCTGTGCAGAAATGTAGCGACAGTCAATGCCACATGACCAATGGATACCCTGCAGACACAGCATGCCACCTGTCTGTGTACAACGCAGGGGTCGGCACCACAGTACTGACTACCTGGACATGTAACACATGCGATCCAGTTGACCATACTGGGCATGCTCAAACACATGAAGGTATGACGGTAATGTCAGTCGACAACATGCATAATGGTCATACTGGACATGCTCACACACTTAAATACAAGACGGCCAGGTCTGCAAACACCAGTGGTCTGGACATATCTGCCAGTACATTGCTATACTGTTGGATGACTGTGCTGTATGGTATGTGTGTGGTACTGTCTATTGCCTGTATATATGCCATGGTGTATTGGTAATTCAGATCAGCTGTGTGCGCAGGGTGTTGCTACCAACACTTGCAAAGGACGGTTCTTTGTTTGCGGCCAGAACAAGGCCTTTGGATACGGAGTGGGTAAGGCACACTGCAGCAGTTGGGAGCAGTTGTGCGTGGGTCTGTGCGGTGTTAAGCACTGCTGACCTCTGGTTACAGCTCCTTATACTTGTTTAGACTCCACATTTCTTTAACAGTGCAATACTCGCATACTGGTAGACAAACACGCTTACACCCGTTCGCTCCCTCACTTGCACATGCACCGACATTGGTGCTTGCATTTGTCACTCACGCTGGGCGAGCATGATCCCTTGTGATGCCTATTACATCGGACTACAGGATTATGGTATCGGGTATGGCTGACCATTATCCGACAGAAGGCGTTCGACTGTACAGAATCGGCGGCCTGTCCAGTGACATAATCATATTATATGCGTGTTCCTCATAGAGTCTTCCCCCATCTGGCTGATACATGGGAACCGATACTCTGCAATGCAGACAAGTAAATGTGTTTTGGGAAACACATCTTTATGCTGGGTCATGCTACCGCATACCTATTGTAGGTTTTCCACCTTTTAAATTGTCCGAAGTGAGACTTTAGGATTACCACCTTTCCCACTTTGCATGGGACAGTCTCTCATTAGGCATATGTGTCATGCGAGAATAATCTAGGCATAGCAAATGTCCTGATTACAGGACAAAATTATATTCTACGTTTCTTTAATAGTTGCATGTAATGGTTATTGTATATAATTATATAAATGTGAAGTAGCATAAGCAACTTGACTGCTGCTAGACTAAGCCTTGATTTGTGCTAATATGTATATTTCTGCACTATGCACGGCTGTAGGTATGTTCTGACCTGGTACGTGTGACATTTCTATGGAGCAAGTCCCACTTTGGCCATTTGGAAAGGTGGCAGCCCTATACGACCTATTTGTAGAGATGTCAGATTTGGCAAGGCAACACATACCCACAGCCAGTAGAAAATTGACTACTTCACCAGTTTGCATAAGGTAAGGTTATTCTTGTAGCATTATAGTTGCTAATACTGTTTCCTATAACATCTAGGTGTTTCAGATACAACAAAATCATTTTATGCAGCCACTACAGACAATATATGGACTCTTTTCCCGAAATCACAGTCCATGTGCCATAACAATCATTTTGCAGGACACAACTGCCCAGAGTGGAGTGTCCCTCACAAAGGCGAACAGGTGGTAACCCCAAACTATTATGCTATCATCTACCTAAGGTGGTCGGCAGAATATGTGCTTTCCGTCACTAGCAGACCTCACATACGAATGGGGGAGAATAAACACTGTATCAGGGACACTGCATAACACCCTCAGGGACACATTTAGATGATTGGTTCTATTAACCTGACACACTGGCAGTCACAGGGCATATGTATTCATCCACATTTGTCGAGGTACATGCTGTTTATGACTCATACATGTTGTCATTAGTCATTCAGTGTATTCTGCCACCTGTCCACCTAATATCACTAGTTCTGGAAGGGTTTAGTTAGGACTGTGTTAGATTCTGATTCGTAATCACGGACGTCCATGATAATCGGGTACAGGGCACTGATATATTCCCTATGTGTTCCCAAATGGTTTACGGACTATCCAGTAGATATGCTCTTCAGGTTTGGGAGGCAAGAGCGTCTGCAGTGCCCACATAGGAATATTAATTACTTCCACTGGCCGGGCCTAATACATCTCTGCCAACCAACACCTGCACACTTAGGCCCATTATTGCATACCCATGATTCACCTACCTGACACCCCTCTACAGCACTCATGACACATACTTACTGTGAGCGCAGCTGGGGTATGAACACACCCCTACACACTGCCCACTCTCCCCGTCTCAGGACACATGTCATACATTTTGTCAAACTATTTGTTATCAGACTTGCACAACCTACTGTTCCGTGTACGGCTACATCCTGGTCACGTCAATCATTACAGGTTGCCTAACAGAGACATTTTTGGTATCCCACAAGGGACCCCGTGATCCATGTTTAAAGTGTAGACCTTGCAGATCTCTCCCACTGGTACTTTCCTGCCAGTGGTCTGGAAAGCAGCAGTGTATTTACCTTTCTTCATTGTCTGTATGTCTCACCGGCCTAGCTGGGTTGGTGTGGGAGGTAGATGTTAGTTGACTGGACCTCCCACTAACATATGCTCGGTCTGAACATATGTTACCCGTAATTGTTGTACCGTAACCTAGGTATGTACATGTTATATCTACAGTAACATATATATATATATATATATATATATATATATATATATATATATATATGTGTATGTATATATATATATATATATATATATATATATATATATATATATATGTGTGTGTATGTATATATATATATATATATATATATATATATATATATATATATATATATATATATATATATATATATATATATATATATATATATATATATATATATATATATATATACATATATATATATATATATATATATATATATATATATATATATATATATATATATATATATGTTGCCATTAGTCATTACGTGTATTCTGCCACCTGTCCACCTAATATCACTAGTTCTTTAAGGGTTTAGTTAGGACTGTGTTACATTCTGATTCGTAATCACGGACGCCCATGATAATCGGGTACAGGGCACTGATATATTCCCTATGTGTTCCCCCAATGCTTTCTGGACTATCCAGTGGATATGCTCTTCAGGTTTGGGAGGTATGAGAGTCTGCAGTGCCCACATAGGAATATTAATTACTTTCACTGGGTGGGCCTAATACATCTCTGCCAACCAACACATGCACACTTAGGCCCATTATAGCATACCCATGACTCACCTACCTGACACCCCTCTACAGCACTCATGACACATACTTACTGTGAGTGCAGCTGGGGTATGAACACACCCCTACACACTGCCCACTCTCCCCATGGGACACGCCATCATGCTTTGTCAACCCATCTGTTATTACACTTGCACAACCTACTGTTCCATGTACAGCTACATCCTGCTCACGTCGATTACCACTGGTTTGCCTGTATGGCGAATTTTTGGTGTCCCGCAAGGGACCCTGTTATCCAAGTTTAAAGTATAGACCTTGCAGATCTCTCCCACTGGTACTTTCCTGCCGGTGGTCTGGAAAGCAGCGGTGTATTTACCTTTATTGCTTGTCTGTATGTCTGACCGGCCTAGCTGGGCAGTGTGGGAGGTAAACATTTGTTTATTGGACCTCCCAGTAACATATTCCCGGTCTGATCATATGTTACCCATGACTGCTGTAACATAACCTAGTTATGTACATGTGTATATCTACAATGACATCTATATATATGTATATATATATATATATATATATATATATATATATATATATATATATATATATATATGTTATTTATATATATATATATATGTTTTTGTGTGTATATGTGTATATATCTATATATGTTGTATATATATATATATATATATATATATATATATATATTTTTTGTATATGTGTATAGATATATATATGGATATATATATATATATATATATATATATATATATATATATATATATATCTATATATATATATATATATATATATATATATATATATATATATATATATACATATATATATATATATATATATATATATATATATATACACACATCTGTGTGTCCGTTGACCAATACATTTCCCGGACATACGCACTTACACATGGGTATTGGGTTTTATCTCTGCTTCAACAGCATACTATTGCCTTAGTCATTATGACACCAACACTTCACTCCGGTTAACTTGTAATCGGTATTTGGCATGTTATACAGCGGACAGATGTCGCAATTTGTTCATGTATGGAGTACCGATGATAATTGTGATGTGATACAGTGTCATTGACCTGTTCCTTGTCTGCACAGCCTATTATTCCTGCTACTGTATTTGTTTCTGTGCACATTCATATTATTTATATCAATAAATGGAGTGCATGTGTTACAGAGAATGTACTTCAACATATTGATGTCTGCATGTGCGTATGCATATATACCTATTACGTACTAGCTGACCTACATGGGTCACTCCATTGGAACTGGCACAACCAACCCTGGCACTCCTGTATCCATAATCACATAGCCATAGTTTCTCCACCCCACTCATGTTGAGTTTCCATGCGTAACAGCCATTATCCACCTGATATTGCAGCCATGAAACACCTTTACACATTGTCCTCTCCAGAGCGTTTGGGGCCCTACACACATTTTGTACTGCTTCGTGTATTCACAGGGTCTCCCGCCATTTATATTTGCACACACGTGCCTTTCCTGGTGTTATGGATTACGGCCATTTGCGGGTTACAAGTGTAGGTGGTCACAACATGAACTACATTCCGTCTGTGTGTAATGTTGACGTAGCAGTTCAATGATATTATGGCCACTGGTATAACCCTGCCTCTGGTCTGAATAGCGGTGCTCTACTCACACTTGGGCAGCTTTATCTGACATACACTGCAAGCACTATATAATACCTTAGTTGCTCTAGATTCCCTTCACAACCCTTGTGTATGCTTTATTCTTTCGGTGTTCATTCTTACAGTCTATATATATATATATATATATATATATATATATATATATATATGTATATATATATTTCTTTATTTTATGTTTGTGGATATATATCTACACACACACACACACACACACACACACACACATATATATATATGTATCTATATGTGTGTGTGTGTGTGTGTGTGTGTGTGTGTGTGTGTATATATATCTATATATATCTATATATATATATATATATATATATATATATATATATATATATATATATATATATATATATATATATATATATATATATATATATAGATATATGTATATAAGTTACATCTGTACATAACAACATACATTTGCTATGGTGGGAGCTGCTTACACCAAGAGGCTTAACTCGCATATGCTTACTGTGAGTTACATATGTTTACTGCCACTTCTTTGTGCTTATGTGTGCCTTATTCATTATGACAGTACCACTTTGATTGAAGGAATCCGGTTAATGGCCCCATGCGAAACACACACTCACCTTTACATGTTTAAATGTTGGCTTTACAGCACAGAGGCATTCTTTACACAAGAAAATGATATGTGCTATAGTCGTACTTGAACCGGGAATGCCTTTACATTAGGCGGATGCTCTACCCACTACACTATTGGTGTTCTGCCTCATTTATATGTATACCCATGGTTCATAGCTACCCTAACATATGCCTCACCGCTTCACTTACACAGCAGGCATCCATTCTCCTGCTGGGAAAACCACATTACTACACGTGACATTCCCTATTCCCTACTGCTCTGGACCCATGCTGCATGTCTACTCACTCCAGGGATATTCAGAACTCCAAAGCTTATAGTCCTGGCACATACATGTGTTTGATTGTCAGGTTGTTCATGTGGTGATCCGGGTTTAGGCTTGTCCGACTGCAGACTGGAACTGCCCTGTACCTGATCGAATGTCAGTCGTAGCACATGGACAGAGTTGGTCCCAATTTTAACATTCTACCTGTGTTTACAGACGCAGGGATCTGGACACCTCTGACCAGATTATTATGTTGGCACTACATAATATAGGGTGGGGGTCGTCCCACTACATAATACAGGGTGAGGGGTGGTTCCACTGGTTTTTCCCTTCACATTCATTACGAATGCTTTATTGTGACCATGGTAGGTGTCCTGTCTGGTGGACCCCAGCCATAAACAAACTATACAATAGAAGGAGGAAGCTACTACATGACAGAGCAAAATCCCAAAAAGGGAAGGCATCTCTGATCAGTATTAGCAAAAAACTATGGGCACTCATAAAATCGTCTAAGACCAGCTTCGAGAGAAAAATTGCACAGGACACTAAGGATAATCACAAGGCTTTCTTTAGTTATGTTAGGAATCTGGGTGGTCATTCCCAGATATGCTCAGAATTAATCCAAAATGACAAAAAATACACCGAACCCACAGACATTGCCAACATCCTAGCTGACAGGTTCAGCGCAAACTTCTCCCCCCCCTTCCCCACCAAAAGGGCAAATATCTATCCCAGCAGAGTGCTGCTCCCATGACATTTCAGATACTCAGGTAAGAGCCGCCCTCTCCAAAGCAAAAAACACAGCATCAATGGGACCAGACGGTGTCCCAGGCTGTGTCCTACATGAACTCCAAGAAGAACTAAACCCAAACATAAAACTACTGTTCAATCTCAGCCTTACTACAGGATATGTACCCAAAGAGTGGCATACAGCAACAGTGGTCCCCCTCCACAAAGGTGGTGCCTCAACGGATCCTGGAAACTATCACCCCATAAGCTTGACTAGCTTGGTCTGCAAAGCTATGGAAAGGATCATCATGGACCTCATAAATAAAGATATTGGGGACCTACAGACACTGGATCCTACCCAGTTTGGCTTTGTTAAGGGCAGATCCTGCCTCTTAAACCTGGTCGATTTCTTTGAAACAGTCACCAAGGCCATTGACGAAGGGAAGGTGGTCCACACAGCCTATCTTGACCTTGCAAAAGCCTTCGATACAATACCCCACTCGGGCATTATAGATAAGCTCACCAGCTTAAATATAAACCCCTATGTCACTAGATAGGTTGCAAACTGGCTCAAGGACAGAACCCACATGGTTAGAATTGCTGGAGCCATGTCAGACTCCAAACGAGTTACAAGTGGCGTCCCACAAGGCTCAGTCCTGGGACCTCTCTTGTTCGGTATATATTTCTCAGAGGTATAGGCTAACGCAGAAGGACTGTGGCTGACCAAGTTCGCAGATGACTGCAAACTGGGCACCATAATAGACAATCCAACCGACACAGGCATCCTACAAAAGGGCCTCATAGAAACAGACAACTGGTGCCAGAGCCATGGCCTCAAGCTAAACGTCAAAAAGTGTATAGTCATCCCCTTTGGCAAAAACAAAGTGCCCACAAAATCCATTAAGTACGGAAGAACTAATTAGGGACTTGGGGACCCAAGTTGATAGCAATCTCTCATTTGACAACCACGTGGCCAAAGTGCTTAGAAAAACATTTTATATAGCCCACCTAATCATGAAGGGATTCACATCTAGATCAGGGGAGGTCATTGTGCCTCTTTACTCATCCCTCATCAGGCCCATAATTGAGTACAATGCCCCTTTTGGGATGTACCTTACCAGACACCTGCAGCAACTGGAAAGACCCCAAAAGTACCTCACCAAGAGCATCAAAGGGCTCAAACAGATGCCATATGCTGCCCGGTTATAGAAACTCCACCTCTACTCAGTGGCATACCGCCTGCTCAGAGGCGATCTGTGCCTGATGTATAAAGTCATGTCCAACCCGGAATTAATGGACATGCTGCACCTCAGAAAATCCAAATCCCATCGAGCTACGCGCTCGAGAGACTTGAACCTCAGCACTGAAATAAATAGGACATGCTGGAGGGACAGATTCATAAACCAGAGGCTCCCTTCACTCTGGAATAAAATCCAGTCCAGGTTAGGCAGAGTCCCTCATTGACTCTCTTCAAGAAGAATCTTGATGAGTGGATGGGAGATAGTAGGTTTACCCCGGGTATCACTTCTGTGTCACTGTTAGCCAGAGGCACAGTATACTAACCTCGAAAAAGGGCATAGCAAAATTCATTTAAAATGGGTGGCGAAAGCCAAACACACTCTGGCTAGGCTTATAAATACCCTAGGGCAGATAGCCTAGTATGAACCCATGAACCTATGTTCATTCATTTATTTATATATATATATATATATATATATATATATATATATATATATATATCTGTCTGTACATACACCTACATACCTATTTACATTTCCCATACAGTTGAATGTACACATACAGTTAAATGTACACCGCGCATCCCAGCTGCCTTTACCTCCCTATATCAGAAGGATATTATTCTGGCCATCACTTATGACTTCACTACAGGTATTCAATAGTACTGTCAACAAATGTGACGGTTGGTGTACATATGTGTACAGACCTCTCAAACACTCAAGGACTAATTTCAACAGTGACAGGGACAAGGCAAGGAAAAATCAGGGACAATCATGGACACTTCTACAATATTAGTACTATTGACTTGAAACGTGTTGACAGATTCAGAGCATATGTATTAATACTTATTTTCTGAAGTTAAAAGTGTCTATTACTCTTAATTATTGTCATTATTCATTCAAGTGTCATTCAACACCTTTCCTCCAAAGGTCACTGGTTCCATGAGTGATTAAGAGTCTGGCCAGTTATTGTGCAAATGCTCTGACCATTGGTAGGGTTGCCACATTTTCATATGTCCAGGATGGGATATATTCTGGACACACCAGATTGTTTAGGCCAACACATACCCACGGTCAGTACAGGGTTTAGAACATTAATTATTTTCCTAGATGAGAGCTTATTCCTGTAGCACTTTAGTTGCTTATTCTGTTTCTTGTACGATTTACGTATTTTACATCCAGAAATAACTGTTTTAGGCAACTGTTACATGAAATATGGTACATAGTTATTTCCTACAATCACAGGACATTTGCCATTGTATCATTCTTGGTCAGGACACACCTACCCAAACAGGGACTGTCCCTCACAAAGTGGGACAGGAGGTACCCTGCTTACGTCAGCGCCTTAATCACCCTATATCCAAGTGCCACTATGCGAATGTGTACAGTATATTTTCTCAATAATTCATGTGGGGAGACGTGCATCACGGGCAGGTGTTTGATCCCGGTTAGTAGGTTCTGCATGACCGGCAGGAGGCTGAGCAGTCTCGTGAACCGCTACTGCACATACAACTTGTGTCCAGATGTCTACAGGACTGGACATCGTGTTGTGATACCAAGTCTGATGTTTACACAGGTTACTTACCCCATGAGGGATATCCAAAAATTGAACAAGCAAACGACCTTCGATTTTTTTGGACTTACGAAAATGTGATAGGGTTTTACATGCAAGGGATACATAGTTTGCAATCCTGACACTGCCTAGATATTAGTAGTGGTCACTATGTGCAGATATGGCTGCTCCAAGCTAGTAGCCCGAGTATGGCTGGATTTGGTGGACTTTCAGGAATGGGGGTGGGTTGTGTGCTGTAGAGGGGATAATGGTTATTCAATTATGCATCCAGGTGTGTTGCAGTTGGATAGCTCAGTTCCATCCAGACCATTATGTGGGTATGTGCCGGTGACGTTTCTGTAAATGTGTATCGCACATTTTAATATTCATGTTTGTGTGACTGTGTTCTACAGTATGGCCTTTCAGGTTGTATTGTGGATGTGTATGTTTGTTCTTTGTGTTTCTTTCTGATTCACCCACTGCTCCCTCATACACCTCCAGTTCACGTATTGTGCATCCAACACAGTCTCGCCTTTGCGGATTATTACATTACCCACCCCCCACACCCATATTCCGCACATTCCATCCATCCTTACTTTGGTTGACGGCCCATGGCATGGTCAAGGGAACACATTGCATACACTACATATCTCTGGTACCTGTATGGTTATGAGGACTACTCTAGCATTTTTCACCTTCCACATGCTGTACATCACGCACATAGGTACACACAAATACTTATCTTTCATGACATGGTAGGTACACCCGGGTGATACCTGTTCATCTTTGACACATCCTGACAAGAACGGCTTGGACCACAAATGGGCAGATTTTGGCCGAATGCTCTGACCATTGGTAGGGTTGCCACCTTTTCATATGGCCAGGATGGGATATATTCCGGACACAAATCAGATTCTACAGGACAACACATACCCACAGTCATTACAACGGATAGTACTTTTGTTTTATACCTACATGTTAGCTTATTGTTGTAGCAGTTTATATGCTCCTTCTGTTTTGTTTACTTGTTTATTCTATTTCTTGTAACATGTGGTATGTTACATATGGAAATAACTATTGTATGTGACTATTACATGCGATGTGGGACAGAATTATGTCATACGGTCACAAGATATTTTACATTTATAATGGTTTTGGTATGGACACAACTGCCCAGATGTGTACTGTCCCTCACAATGTGGGACAGGTGGTAACCCTGACCATTGGGCTAGACTTAGCTATTGGAGGCGCGCTACCACGATGCGTTTCACTTCCACTTGGTATAACTATCAACACTGCATTAGAATACGGGCACACAGTTTTAAATGTCATTTGTTCGAGGGATGGAGACTCCATATTGGCTAATATGCATTTGTGTTTGCTTCTTAATTTTGTGTTCGCAAGAACCGTCTTGCATGCTTTGCATACGTTTCAGTATCCACAGACACTGACAGGTGTGATTACTATTGCAGGCAGACTGTAATATTCAGCATTTTAGGTTGCACGTCAACAGCCGACATTTCCACGCCTCCGTGCGGCGCTTCGACACGCCCCATGCACTTGCGCTCGTTTCCTATGCACGTGGATGTGGCGTCAGTGTGCCTTCATTAATATGCATATGGCGCTACTGCGCCAACTGCACGCCGCACGTTCGGCGCAAGCCTAACGCTGGCCTTGCGCCGAGCTTCATGGATCCCGGGGATGGTTTATTTTTTGGATTCAGATGGTGTTATTTATTTATTTTATATTTGTTGACCGGGCTAGTCTAATTGGATATATGTCCATTTTCAGTAGAGGCCCGGGGAGAAAAGCTCCAAGCGTAGGCAGTGACATATCATATATTACATGCAAATAACAAACAGAAATATAAAGTTAACAATTTTTTTAATTTTTTTTTTTTTTACAGATGTACAGACATTATAATTTAAAATAATTAAAGGATAATTAAAGGAAAATAAAATAATTATCCTTGAGGATACTACTTACTGTTGTTGGACTGTTTAGTGGATGTTTTATGGCAGCATACTTGTGGATTGTTCAGTCGCTGGTTTTCTGTTTGGAACGTGCCTAACACATAACAGGACTTGGAAATCTAGTATGAGTGACATGATTTTGGGAACGGCATACCTTCAAACAAATATTCATTTTTCAAAGTTTTTTTTAAAGATAACATTGCCTGTGTGATTCTGCATACATTTCTGGTTTAAATTACCCACGGGAAAGAAAGCGGTATTACCGTAAAAATCTGGTTGTGATTACCTAAATTTTATATGCAGCTTTCTTGTTGTGCAGTTTATATAACCAGTTTATACTACTGTCTCTGCTGGTCAGAGATTATTTGCTTCTTTCTAGTAGACTTAATTTTATGGAGATGATGTCCTGACCTGTAGCTTGCTCAGTTTATGACCTTTGCTGCACTCTTTGCTCATAATCTATTCTATGAGTTTGCAGGTCTGTTGTCTCTTGGTAAATGTATCAGTTGCTCTGTAGTTTCTTAGTGCTTTCAATGAATTTCTAAGAAAGATTTTGCAGAGTTACAAAGAGAAGTATTGTTCCTTCATTTTCAAGGTACTGTACAAACAGTACAGGAACACTCCACTTCACTATAGTCTTATAGTTGGTGGTTTGGATGAGTTCTTTCATCAGTGCAAACTGAAACTACAGATAAAAATGGCTATTACTGCACTGCAGATTGTCACATTAGCTATAATGAGCAGCTGGTTATTACAGCAAATGAGCTCATGCCTTGAGTACAGTCAGGTAAGGCAGTCTGCTAATAACATTGGGCTGCAAAATTTCACATCACATCAATCATATTGACTAAAAACGCTCAAGGGAAGGGAGACATTTTGTTATGAGTATCACTTTGCTTCACTACTGCAGCAATCATCATAAATATGTGGTACTTTTATGACTGTAGAGTCAGGCCCTGGATATATATTATTTTCACAAAATACTGAAACCTCAGAACTGCACAAGTATGTAAAATGTTTTACTTCATATATGCCTCTGGATAACAAGAGTATACACACAGTTAGTAAAACTCTCTCTCAGATTAAAGTGCATATCATTCTTGTCTATTTAAGGGAGAATAAAAGATAATGTTGAGGCTGAAGAAAGCAGGATTACACAGTTATCGTGAAACTGGAAAAATACTTGACTGAGAATAACATTTTTTTTTCTTTTTTCCTCAAGGCAACTAGTTCAGTCTAGTATGATAGAAATCTATCCCTGGAAGATGTATCATGGCTAAACTGCTCCAGAGCTCTCAGTAGTGATCAGTTAACCATGGCATACCTATCAACAAAAAGTCTACAGCTTTGATTTGTGATGTTCAATTTTCTTGTGCATTCCTTCATTTAAACTACTTGAAATAATAACTGCAAAAGGACCATTTATTATTTGTACATAAAGTACTCTGTGCAATCGTCTCACCTTCAGTGACGCTGACATAAAAATAATTATTTTCTGTCAGCAATTGTTTACCATAGAGGACGTCGGAAGCCACGAATCTGCATGTGAGCGCACACACACATGTACACACTAGCTAATGACACTGGAAGTGACCAATTCACCAGGGTCAACTCGTTCATTCTGAGACACTGCTGTGTCTCTAGTAATCCAGAGTTCAGTAACAAAAGAAAATAAACCATAGTCTTTAATGGGAACCTTGTGTTATTTTCTTTTTGTATCATTGTTTTATAATTGTCTTACTGGGACTTGCAGTCAAAACACATATGCACAGATAACACTGGTCTAACACTCTCAATATCAAATCTTAAGTTAGCTGCTGTAGCAAAATGTTAACATAGACTTGTCGTTTTACTCAAAAAGTAGTCATATAGCAAAAACATGATGGATTTAACAACAGTGGTGAAAATCACCAGATCACAGACTTGTATTTACTCTGGTGAATACATTTCTATAACCTTCGCAAGTTTCAGTATTTCAACCAAAACATGAAATATGGAAGTCTTTCTGAGAGCACGTCATTAATGGAATGGCTCTTTTATTTTTCAGCGAGGATTTGTTTTCCCTTGTGATCATTGGAACCATGGCAATTTAAGTGTGATCAATTAAAATATATACTAACTCCAAAACTGTTAAATCTTGGAGAATGTCCTTTACTCTAAGGTACAGCAGTCTTGGAGCTAGCATATCATAGTGGTGGGGGTGGGGGGTTAGAGCATAAGCCCCTCAATAGGAGTGCAGGGGGCTTGCTCCCTGCAAATAATGTTCTGAATCTGTTACAGCAACTGTCACAGTTCATTGTGCATAAGTACACTTACATTTTCCTAGTTTTGGGACTCCCAGTACTGATTCTTAAACTACCAACAGGACACCCAGCAAAATGTAATGCTTAAGTGAAGTGACTTGCACATAAATGTTGGTAGGCCTCAGAACAGAAACTAATCATACCACATTCAACGTATACCAAAAATGTTCTGCAAGGCAAGACTGGAAAAGAAAGAGAGAACAAAATATAAATCGCTCATCTACATGTCAGAATGTCACCAAAGAGTGCATGTTATATTATAGGTTAACACTATCAGGCTGTGCTGTCTTGCATAAAGTGCAAAGTAACAATTAGCTTTGACAGCACCATATACGTAATAAGGACACAATACCACAACTTTTACCTGCACAAAGAATATAAAGTGACACACCTTTCTCCTCTACAAAAAAGTTAAAATTACAAAGTTATATTTGCATGTATAATCATTTAGTCATTTATACAGCATTATTGGTAAATTTCTCCATAGTGTGATGCCTTAGTCTGTGGAAGGATTGCAGTAATGGTAGTATTGTGAATTTTGCTGTATGATTTATGTTTCAGTACTTTTTATAGATGTGTATACTTGCTTAGAGTTGCATCCCAATAAGTTTGATGCCTCAGTCTGTAATAGGATTGCAGTAGTGGCAGTATTGTGACTTATTTTCAAGGTTTTGTGCTTCAGTACTTTTTATAGCTCCATATACCTGCTTAAAGCTACATTCTAGTGCCCTTCTGTTTACCTTGATACTGTTTTTCCCATTCTTGAATGTGACCCACACTTCACTCAGGCATTAAGATAAAAACTTCTGAAATTCTAAACATAGAACTAGAGCTCTAGTTTGAATTTGTTCCCCAACCTTTCTGACCTTCTCTGGTAGAGGTTTTAAAAGTCTGTGTCTCTGGTTTCCACTCTTTATGGTAATCTGGCTTTCAAAGTCCTTCCCTCCATTCTTTCATTGTTATTGTCAGTTGTGTAACCTATTTAAGTACTTTCCCAGCTATTGTTTTCTATATACATCCATAGCACTAAATGATCCCCCAGCAAACCAGCATTGCACTTGAGTAAACTTCCCTTACTAAACAGCACTATTATCAAATCTTAGCACAATCTAACATAGTCTAGTCTAGTGCTAACCCCAGAGATCACCCAAGGAGACCTCTGTATAATCCAGTCCATGACCTACAGTAGCCTACCCAAATACAGGTCCGGACAGCATGTATATGCAATTTCCAAATGTCTCCATAGCCAGGTTGGTAGATACGGGCATCCTGAGACAATGTAATTGTCTCATGTTCACAGACAACCATTTAATCCTTAAAGAAGTAAACACAGTGTAAGAGAGATGTTCTTTTGAACAGACGTCCTATTCACATCAAGTAGATCCCTTCCCTGGCACTATTCAAATGCATTTGGATCAATTCACACCTAGGAGTAGTGCCTATGTCCCTTATGGACAGGGGCAATCTGTAAGATACTCAATGCACATGCACAAATCTATGCTATACTCTTGCCCCTTGGGGCTATATATTGAGTAAAATTGGATTATGTTGGTTAGGTTTGTAAGGCACTTCAAGCCATTAGCCTCATAATTTTCTGTGAACCTATTAACTTATGATACACAGTTTTACTGAAGGCAAAAAATCTCACAAACAAACAAGGCTGTCAAGAGTACACACACTACATCCACCACACATAGTGTCCACCACACACATAGGCCAACCTATATTGGGGTATTAAAAAGCACTCTGCCCAAACCTCAAAGATTTCCTAAGCCTAAAAACTGACATGCCTATCCTCAGCAATCTCTAAAGCATTCACCAAAAGTAACACCAAACACCACACACATGCCTACACTCAGTGAATCCCCAAGAACAAAGCCCATAAAGCAAGCTAACACATTACCCAATACTGTTGTCATTGGAGACTACATTGTATGACACAGAAATATTCCACTCACCAAACTGAACAAAGAGAAGATAATGGTTAGTTGCTTATCCAGAGACAGTATCCGCCAGGTACAAACTCGAGTCACTACACCACAGGTACTATTTGCTGTTGCAGCTATATAATTGCTCTTAATTTCATGATGTTTTGGGGCTTGAACCTTTGAAACTGCAACAGGCCCAGGAATAAACACTGGTAGAGCAAGGAATCTACATATAAGGTGTGCATGATATTCGTACAGTCCATCACGAACAAATTCATTAGAACCTATTTGGTCAACAATGACAGAATGAATGGGCAATGGATTACCTTGTCCTGAACAATGGTGATCTTGTAGGAAACTCTTATATTTACTCAAAATGTTTAGGCTCTAAATATCAAAGCCTTTACATTTCTGCATGGAACACATTACCTCAGATACATAGTAGCTCTAAACCTGTGTACTTGATATGAGCAAGCATTTGGGCAAATATGTCAAACTGTGAATTAAATATTTTTGCAGGTGCTAAAAAGCCCTACTGAATCACCCAAACCTCTTTGACTATTATATTCTCACTCTGAGATCATTCCTACTCAGTGAAAGTATGATCATTCCTAAAACTGAAAACAAATCATAGTTGTTTCATCTGTAGCTGTTAGTCTCAGAGGTAAACTGCCAGGTATATTTCAAACTTAAATAACTCTCTAGAACCAAATATAAACAAATATACAAAAATAAGTGGTTGTACAATGTCCATTCAATGTAAAAAAATCTACTGACCCATGCAATATATGAAACACATGGGGTCTGGTGTGTGATAAATGAACATATTGTATTTTACATTTACATAATGAGTTTCTTGATGAGTGGTGGAACAAGGAGTCAAAATCCAAAGTCCCTAATCCTATAGTACTGTTTAGGATATTATTTCCAATTAACTTCCACAGGCTGCATAAATTGTCTTAAGATTCTCTGAATCACACTTTAGGTAGCTTATGTTGTCTTTTATGAATGGAGCATCCCATGGGGGTGACCTTTTAATAGACTAACCATGAAGTAAATTGAATAGGTCCTTTTTTGTAGTAACAGTTAATTTATTGGATGTATTTTAGTAATTTTGCCAGTTTTCTATTACAATTTGTTATTGTTATAGATTATTTCTGTTTATTAGCTAGTTTATTTTATATAGATCAGATAATTAGATGTTGGTCCATTTTAATAAAAATATTTTTTTTTCTAATTGGTTATTTGCAATTTATACTTTCTTTTGTTTTTTTCTTTTATTGTCACTTCTTTTCATTCATTCCAGTGATAAGAATTTTTTTCAGGAGGTTGATTTAAATCATCAGTGTTGTTTTGGAGGGATTGAGAAAATTTTAAATGAGGTCTGTAAAGCTGTTTTATATATATATATATATATATATATATATATATATATATATATATATATATATGGTTCTACCTGACTTGAAGACTCCAGAAGATCGAAGTGAAGAAGACCGTGGCAGAACATCGACAATGCAGAAGACGATGACCCAACGCCTGTGGGGATAGGGGTGGGTTAAGTGAGTTAGGGTTAGGGGAGCGATAGTGGGGTTAAGTGTGAGTTAGGGTTAGGGGATAGGGGTGAAATTAGGTGAGTTAGGGTTAGGGTAGAACCATATATATATATATATGTGTGTGTGTGTGTGTGTGTGTGTGTGTGTGTGTGTGTGTGTATGTGTGTATATGGGTTCCCTGTTCCCCTTCAGAACCTCAAACTTCTGAAATATCAAAATACGTATGGTCGAAACCATAAGATCGAGGTTTCAGAATTTCAAAATTCTGAATGGAGATCTGGATATAGCACAGAATGGGAAATGTCCCTTTTCCTCACTGTAGTGTGATCTCGGATTTGGTATATTTAAGTAGCGGGGATGTGGGGGGCACAGCCCCCCAAGTGAGGAGGGTGCAGGGGGGCTTGCCCCCCTGCAGAAATGTTTTATCTGTTGTTTTTTTTTATGTTTCAGAATTTCAAATTTCTGAAACCTCGATCATATGGTCTCGACCATATGAATTTAGAGATTTCAGAAGTTCGAGATTCTGAAGTGAATATATATATATATATATATATATATATATATATATATATATATATATATACAGTTAAGGTCTGAAGAAGCTATCATTCCATAGCAAAAGTGCTTACCAGTTTGTATATGCATTAAACTTGGATTTATTTTACCTGCTGCCTGTTGTTTGTTGCCTACTTTACCTTTGGATATTTTAAATTGTGACTGCTGTGCTTCCATACTTGGATTTATTTTACCTGCTGCCTGCTGTTTGCTGCCTACTTTACCTTTGGATATTTTAAATTGTGACTGCTGTACTTCCACACTGGTGCTTTTCTCTGCACTTAATTTTGATTTAGGGCTACTAGTGTCTGCTGGTGGAATTTTTGTGTTTTCCTGCTATATAAATATATATATATATGGAAAACACAAAAATTCCTACTGCCTCAAAAAATGTCACCTTAATAATGCTATATTAGTTATTTATTGACATTTGTTTATAAGCGACAAACTAGACCAACTTCATGCTTGGACCAACCATAATAAACCAGCCAGCCTCACAATCACTAAATCAAGGCTCAAAACCAGCAATCCTAGATGAAACCATACCACCTCCAGTTATAATGCAGTCAGAAAAGATAGACTAAAAAAGGGCAGGTGGTATCATAACACAATACCAACAATATAGACACTATACCAAATACTCTTGTCACTATCAACCTTTTATAAGTCTGAAGTCCAGCTACTTAACATCAAAATTAACTACTTCAAAATTCTTCATTTAGCTACAGTCTACATGCCAACCTATCCAAACACCCAAAACTTAAATACCCCTGAAGATAACCACAGCTCTTCATCAGGATATACTAATAATAGATAACTGTAATATTGACTGTCTAGATATTTTCTCCAGTAAAAAAAAAAAAGAAAGAAAATCTCATCCACCTATCAATCTCTGTGGCCTTCCTGAATTAATTTCTGATTCTACAAGGAAAGACAAACAAACATAGCCTATCTGACTGGATACTTACATGTAGTCTCACCTATATCTATCCCTTGGAGTTCTGTCTGCCTCATTTAGTGACAACAACCCTACATACGCTATTTAATCACCTGTCAAGCTTCCAAAACCAACATCCTGTATCTGGGACAAAAAGACTAAAATCTTTTCTGTCACTTTTTTCAATACTTTACTCAAACAATGTAACTGGCATCCTATAAAATCCCTTCACACAGATGAAAATATCACTTTTTTAGCTACACATTTTTAACAATGCTAAACTCCACAGCCCTCTACACAAAAGGAAGGTCAAGCAATCCAGCCCCATAGTTGTCCTCAGACATCAAACAACTGATGAAATTGGGAGGCAAAGATTAGAAAACATATTAGAAACAAGGCCAAAAATGTAATATGAAAACAAAAGAAAACATTTTACTATAATCTACAAATATCTACTTCTAATAATCCTAAACACTTCTGGATGTCCATCAATAAACTCATTAAATTAGGTTTTGTAAAACTAAATTGGAAACAGTTGCACACCTCATTGCTGGTTGTGACATACTAATGGTAGAATGACTGTATACTGAAAGACATAATAATGTGGCAAGATAGATGCACTGGGGATTGTACAAACATTATGGCACTGAAGTGGCTGGAAAACACTGGAAGCATGAACCACAAAGCATTATAGAAAATTACAAAGTCTACATCACATAGGATCATCCATTACCAACAGTTCAAAAGATAGATGTTAGAAAACCAGACATAGTGGTCCATGAAAAGAAAACAAAAGTAGCATTGATCATTGAAATTGCCACACCCAATGACTACAATGTCTTACATACAGAGAGACACAAAGTCATAAAATATCAGGATCTGCAGGTAGAAATGAGAGCAATGTGGAAGAAAGATACCCAGACAGTTCCACTAGTAGGAGGAGCAACAGGTCTTATAAAAATAATTTACAGTCATATTTAGATATGTTACCAATACATGTAACTCCATACGAACTGCAGAAGGAGTCATTACTGGACACATTGTGGGTGCTGCGAAGAGCACTATTGGCCGACATCAAATATTGAAACAATACTAATTTCATGAACTTTAATCATACTTTGACTGTCCATTCCCATCATGGTATTAGAAACCCAAAAGACCTGGAGAAATTAAAATAGTAACCCGCCATTAGGAAACCTCCCGCAAGTAACTACAATCTCTAATAGAGTAAATCCATTTGACATCCTTACAAATAACTGCACCCTTCACCCAGTTCCAATTTCTCAGATCAAGATTCATCTCAACAAATTGAAACTGACTATACTTGCCCCAGACCAGTTCCCATTGGAATATCTTTAAAAGATTGCTCACTCAATAGCTTATTCTATAGAACAGCCTTAGCAATAGATCCATTGCAGAGGAATATGTCCCCTTACTTTGGGAAAAAATATCATTCCTATTCACAAAGGCAGCCAAGATTATACCATATCCAGTCACAAACGTATTGTCATTATGCACACCGTCTCCAAAACATTAGAAAAATGCCTGATAATCTCCTCTGCCTCACACAACATGGCTTTAGACCAGGACGCAGCACAGATTCGGCCATCCATTTTTTCCTTAATATAGCCTACACTCACCTTGATCTACACTCTGTAACCACATCCATACTCCTACACCTTTCTAAAGCATTTAACACAGTCCCCCACAAACTTCTGCTTCATCAGACTCTCCACCTTTGGACTCACCCCTTCATTTATAACATGTTTTACCAGCTACCTGTCAGATAGGATTCAGTCTGTACTCTGGAAGGACACCAACTCATCCTTCCTACCCAACAACCTAGTGGTTGCACAAGGCTCAATACTTAGCCGCTTTCTCTTCAACATTTTCATAAATGACCTAAATAAAGCAATTTACTGTGGAAGAATTCTACAATAAATACATGATTCTGCACTTATAGATCATACCCACTGCACAGAAAAACTTCAAGAAGTAACTCAAAGAGCTTTCTCTCAACTAGAAGACTGGCTAAAATCTGCTATACTAATATTAAATGTTAGAAAATAACAGACTTATGATATTCACAACCAAGAATCCACGTAAAATCAAAACTCCAGGAACTATTTTCTCTAGTAATAACAACAACTTTGAAGAAGCTGACCCTTTCAAACTCTTAGGGTTCTCTGGCAAAAAATATAAACTTTTGATCAATACATCAGCTGTGCTATCTCTAAAACCAATTAAAACCTTGGCCTTCAGTACAGAATAAAACAATATCTAACTACTCAAACCCATCTCCAGCCTAACCTGTTCTTATCCCTAGTTTTGCTGTATGTAGCCCCAATTCTAATTAATCTTAACAAAGCCTCCATACATAAACCCTCAACTATCTTCAATAAAATTGCTAAATTTGCAACAAAGCTGTGTCACAGAACTCATCACTGCATCCCCCTACAAATTCCCAGGCTGTGCATAACTAAAAACTGCATTTACTATTCTAAATACTCCAAAAAGGTGTCCAGTTATCCAAACCCTAATTACTCTACACACCTCTAAAAGATAATTTAGATCTATTGACCTATACACCTAGTCATTCCGCTTCCCAAAAATCACTTTGGGAATTATTTATACTCACCACATGTCACAAAACTAGGAAACTCTCCCATACCAGTTCACTACTGAAAAAACTACTCACAATTCCAACACAGCCTGAAAGTATACTTAACTACTATGTGGCATTGCAACTGTGCAAAAATCTAACCACAGGTTCAAATCAGACTCTTAACTATACCCACCCCTTCCATTCACCTGCTTCTTGTAAATAGTCTTCCTTCATGCCAAACCTTTTCCTACCCCTCTTTTAAAAATCCTCACCTCTCACCAAACTCTAACTGTTCTTCTCTGTCCCTTCATTACCTCTTCCCTTTCTTCTACCCTCCCATATTCTATGTACTTTGCCACTCAAACCTTTCTGTCTATCACTTCCATAGATCTATACTTTTCACAACTACCTCCATCTCCATCTAAAACAACTTTTTATCCTTCACCCCTGATGCTCTTCATGCCAAAGGTTCATAGGTTTATACTAGGCTATCTGCCCTAAGGCATTTATAAGCCTAGCCCAAAGTTTTGTGGCTTACGCCACCCCTTATGTTAAAAAATACTGTGCCCATTAGTTTGTTGTGCCTCTGTCCAGCAGTGACACAGAGATGATTCCTGGGGTAAACCTACGATTTCCCATCCACCGGTCAAGATTTCTCTTGAACAGAGCCAGCGAGATGCTCTGCCTCACATGGACCGGGATTTTATTCCACAGCATAAGGAGTCTCTGGGTGACAAATCTATCCCTCCAGCATATCATATTTATATCCGTGCTAAGGTTTAAGTCGCTTGCTCTAGTGGATCTGGTAGATTTGGATTTTTTGAGGTGGAGCATGTCCATTAATTCCGGGTTGGACATGGCCTTGTATGTCAGGCACAGGTCACCTCTGAGCAGGCAGTATGCGACTGAATAGAGCTGGAGTTTCTTCAGTCTGGCAGCATATGACAGATTTTGGAGTCCCTTCATCCTTTTGGTGAGGAACTTTTGGGGTCTCTCCAATTGCTGCAGGTGTCGGGTGAGATACATCCCGAATGGGGCATTGTACTCGATCATTGGTCTGATAAGTGAAGAGTACAGGGGAACAATGACCTCACTTGATCTGGATGTGAATCCCTTCATGATCAGGTGGGCAATGTAGAAGGTCTTTCTAACCACTTTAGCAATGTGAGTGTCAAAAGAAAGGCCACTGTCAACCTGGGTCCCCAGGTCCCTGATAACCTCTTCTGTGCTTAATGGATTGCCACCTATATGGTAGCTTGGGGTTACCTTGTTTTTCCCGAAGGGTATGACTATACATTTTCTGGCATTTAACTTCAGGCCATGGCTCTGGCACCAGTTATCAGTTTCCGTGAGACCCCTCTGAAGGATATCTGTGTCCGATGTACTTTCCACTATGGTGCCCAGTTTGCAGTCATCTGCAAACTTTGTCAGCCATAGTCCTCCTATGTTTGCCTGTACTTCTGAGAAGTAGATGCCGAACAACAGGGGGCCAAGGACTGAGCCCTGTGGGACACCACTTGTGACTGGCTTGGAGTCTGACATGGCGCCAGCAACTCTAACCCTGTGGGTTCTGTCCTTTAGCCAGTTTGCAACCCATCTTGTGACATATGGGTTTACATTTAAGCTGGTAAGTTTCTCTATAATACCCGAGTGGGGTATTGTGTCGAAAGCTTTGCAAGGTCAAGGTAGGCTGTATGGACTGCCTTTCCCTCATCAATGGCCTTGGTGACTGTTTCGAAGAAGTCGACCAAGTTCAAAAGGCATGATCTGCCCTTGACAAAGCCAAACTGGGTCAGGTCCAATGTCTGCAAGTCCCCTATGTCTTTGTTTATGAGTTCCATTATGATCCTCTCCATAGCTTTGCAGACCAGGCTTGTTAAGCTTATGGGGCGGTAATTACCAGGGTCCGTAGAGGTACTGCCTTTGTGGAGTGGGACCACAGTTGTCGTACGCCACTCCTTGGGCATGTATCCTGTGGTAAGGCTAAGATTAAACAGCTGCCTTATATGCGGGTTTAGTTCCTCATTAAGTTCTTGTAGCACACAGCTGGGGACACCATCCGGTCCCATTGATGCTGTGTTTTTAGCTTTAGAGAGAGCAGCTTTCACCTGCGCATTTGAGATGTCTGGGAGGCTACACTCCACTGGGATAGTTATCTCTCCTTTTGGGGAGAGGGGGTGAAGTTTGCACTGAACCTGTCTGCCAGTATGTTGGCAATGTCTGTGGGTTCAGTGATTTTTGTATCATTTTGGACTAATTCTGCACATATCTGGGAGTTTCCACCCAGGTTTCTAACATAGCTGAAGAAGGCCTTATGATTGTCTTTTGAATCTATTGCAATTTTTCTCTCAAAGTTGGCCTTGGATGATTTTATGAGTGCTCGTATTTTTTACTAATAATGATCAAGGGTGTCTTCTCTTTTATGGATTTTGCTCTATCATGTAACAGCTTTCTCCTCTTATTGTAAAGTTTGTTTATGGCTGGGGTCTACCAGACTGGACGTTTGCCCTTGGTGGAAAGAGTCTTGGTTTTATTAGGATTGCCTGATCCATGCAATCCTGGAGGTGTTCGTAGAAGGCATTTGTAAGGGCTTCCGCAGCTTGGGTTGTGGTTTCCACTGGCTCGGGGGCCTTGAAGGATACCACACCAGTCTTGAGTAGTGTGAAGTTTGCTTTAGAGAAGTTCTTCACTGTGGTCTTTTTTGTTTGGGGTGGGGGCGGGATGTGGATTTCCAGTGAGATAAGTTTGTGATCTGATCTCACCAATGAGGGATATACTTCCGGTGTGGAGCATTTTGTCCCCATGTTTGTGATGATGAGATCTAGTATTTTCTCTCCTCTTGTGGGAATGGTGACTAGTTGTTCCATGGCATTTGAATTTATGAACTCCAAGAACCTTTGGGCTAGAAAGTTGGGGCTTGAGTAATGTTCCCAGTCTATATTCAGGTAGTTGAAGTCACCCAATATAATGGTGTTTGGAGATACATTTATACCCTCCAGTGTCTTCAGGAAGGCTGTGTGGGGTTCCTGAGTTTGAGAGGGTGGCCTGTAGCATGCTACAAATTGTAGAGCAGTTTTGCCTATGGTTAATTGCACCTGGATGGTTTCCGATGCTTCGTGCGTTGCCACCAACCTGGAGGTGTGGGTATCCTTGATGAATATGGATACACCCCTCCTTTTGTGGTGTGGTCCGGGTTTTGGGGCCGGAACGCATGATATGAGGTAAAACCTGATAGTGCCGGGGTGCTCTCACGAGCCTTGAACCAGGTTTCAGTCACAGTACAGACATCGATGTTCTCCATACTGAGAAGGGCCTTGAGTGCGTGCATTTTGAGATTTAGACTTCTGGCATTGAGCAGCATTACCCTTAGTTTCTTCCCATTTTTGTTTTCTAGGGTGGTAGGTTTAGAATTTGAGCCTTGCCTAAAAAAGGCACTATGGGGTGGCAAGAGCCTTAGCCAATATCCGGAATCCCAGGGTGACAGGTGCAAGCCGTCCCTTGCGCAGCGTGGCTTGTCAAGCATGTCATCCCAGGCAGACAGACACTGGATCCCCTTTGAATGACACCAGAAATTAAGCCAATTGTTAAAGCTGATCATCTTGTCTCTATGTTGTAGCATCATTCTTGGTGAAGGAAGGATACTGCTCAGGGTCAGGGTCATACCTGCCTGGGCTACATAATCAGAGAGCTCCTCTATGTCTCTTTTCATGTAGTCCAGGGAGGTACGTCTCAGGTCGTTCACACCAGCATGGACAATGACTGTGTCATATTTGTACTTGCTGTGGAGTGACCCGAGTGCATGTGTTATGTGGCGGATTCTAGCGCCCGACAGGCAGCTTACTGTGACCCTCTCCTTGTTCAGCCTGGTGAGTGGGACGTCAGTGTGTCTGACTATGGAGTCACCTATGACAAGTATGTTTGGTGTTGTATTCTTTTAAATCTATCTAATTCTATCTCTTATAAATTTGGGCCTGATTCCAAAAGACTTGCTCTCAGTGCAAATGGCCACTTCCATTGAAAGCAGGCCGAGGGCAGATCTTTTGAAATATGGTCACCAGTGTACGCCCGTTTACAGATAGACCTTACAGTGAAGTAAGTCACTTACACTGAGTGCAAGTCTTCTGCAATCAGGGCACACTTACACTGAGAGCAACTCTTTTGGAATCTGGCCCTCTCTCTTCAAATACTCTCTACTCTCCCTCCAGTACTTGACATCATATTCTTTTCTTACATAACTCCTTTTCACAAAACTAGAATCCCTATGAATCAATTTCAGCAACTGTAATTTATAATTTTAAATTGTTAATGCTTGATTTAGAACAAATATTTAAAGATAATGCTGTTTTTGGATTGTTCTAATTTCTGTTGTCTGGAGCTTTTCTCTTGGGACTCTTCTGAAAAGTGGTCTTAACCTAGTCAGACTATCCCAGTTAACAAAAGGAATATAAATATATAACTATATATATATATATATATATATATATATATATATATATATATATATATATATAGGTCACTGTTGTATTATCGAAAACACAATTCATCGAATTGTGTTTCCGATAACACACTTTAGTGAAAGTGCATATTGTTGAAACTGTATATTGTCGAATTTGCACTTTCGCTAAAGAAAATAACATAGAAAAAAAAACATAAATGTGATGGCACTGGGATCTCCTGGTAGATGGTCCCATGATGGGTATACCCAAACCAGATGTAGTTCTCTTTTTTGCTAGTACTACCAAAGAGGGAGTGGTGCTGGTGATATTAGTCAAGGTTTTCGCCCCGTCCTGATGAGAATGGTGAGATCTCAAGCTAAACTTCCTAAAGCTTAGGTGGAGGTAAGGTCATGTGAGTATGGGACCACAAGCATTGAGGCAGACGGTGCTTGTAAGTCATCTGTGACTTGATCTCTATAATGGCATCATTATCACATCCTGAACAGGTGATGATGTCAGCTGGCTGTCCTAGTGTACCTATAACTGATATCACAATTATAGTAATCCAGCTTGTGACTATGCAATACAAGGCAAAACAAGGTGAATCTGAATATCTGCCATACATATGAAGCTCAGTATTTTACATGTAAGCAGATGTATGGACTATGCAGATATAGAACAGACAAATACCTCCACCACCATTCCTGTGCACCTGCATATTTGATGTACCTATCAGGAACATATGCAGTGGTATTTGTAGCATTCCAGCACACATTATACAATTGCTATATAGGCATGCAGTATGGTAACTATTCTGGAGTATCTCCCTCTGAGAGTCATAAGAGTTGTCCACTCCTCCAGGTATGACATCTGTGTCTTCATCATCTCCATAAAGAATACAAAAAACTCCTTCTAAACAGTTAGGTTTGTAGTGGGAGGTGCCCTCTCCTCCAGTGCCTGACTTCTGTACTGCCACGCTGAATAATTTCTTGCAGGACCACCTGATCATATTGATTATGTGCCTCTAACATCACTGTGTTGTGCAATTTTACTCACCTGTTATATTGATAATGTAGGCCACTGTATCCCAGATGTGGACATGTAGAGGCTGATGGGCAACCTATCTCTGTAAAAGTACATAAGGGGCTTGACCCACTCAGTTTTAGACCTATTGTTGCAGGAGCAGGGGGAATTACCGAGCCCCTAAGTAAATTTGTAGATTTTCATCTTAAGAAGTTTGTCTCCACCTTGGACTCTGTCTGTAAGGACTCTTGGGAATTTTTAACGAGTATCAGCCCGGCGTTTTTTGGCACAGATTTATTTCTGGCTACAATTGACATTAAAGAACTTTTCCCTAGTATCCCTCATGACACAGGGATTGATTGGTTCAGTGAGATTTTGGCCTCAGAGTCAGGTCTGAACAACAACTTAATTTATTAATTGAGTTCATGGGTATTATTTTACAGAATAATTTCATCTATTTTAATGGCAAATTTTTTCGCCAAAGAAAGGGTCTAGCTATGGGTGCCCCCTGTGCTACGGCCTACGCTAATATTGTTTTGCATAAATGGGAAAAGCATTTTGTCCACGTGTCCAAGTGGAGTAAAGCCATAGTATTTTATAAAAGATACCTGGATGATATCTGTATTCTATGGCAAGGTTCAAAGGATAGTTTTTTTGGAATTCTTTGACTATATTAACAAGACAACACACTTCTTGTCTTTTACGTTTGAAATTAGTGACACTACCCTTCATTACTTGGACGTCTTACTTACTAAGGAACTGGAAACTAATACTTTCCAAACACAAATTTACAGAAAGAGCACGTTCTCTAACTCCTTTCTGCATTTTGACAGTGGGCACCCTTTTTACCTTAAAAGGGGCATTATAAAAGGTCAACTTATTAGGGCGTCCAGAATGTGCAGTACTTTGGAGTTATTTTTTATGGAGGTTGATTTTCTGAGAACATTATTACTGGAAAGGGGTTATCCTTTGTGGCTTTTTCAAACCACACTTTCAGAGATTTTAGAGAAAAGAGACTCTCTCTATCCTCCTTTACTAGGAGTAGGTTTACCGCTTCCTTCACCCTCCAACAAACAGGAGCTTAGTGCACACAAAAATTTTGTTTATACTTTTGCTAGTGATGCAAAAGAGATAGAAAGTACAATACAAGCATTTTGGCCGATAGTCTCAATGCATGAGGACATTGGTTTATATTTGCCCACAACTATTAATTTCACCAGAAAAAGGAACATTAATTTAAAAGGTATTTTTGAGCAAAATAGTAATAGGACACATTCGTTTGGTAGTAGCGTTTCGTGCAAAAGGATTGGCACTTACTGTTGTGGCAGATGCAATCAGTGCTCCTTTATTTGGCAAAGTGATCATATTTTTATTCCTTCTAGAAGATTTACCATTAGAGCACACGGGCATTACACATGTTCATCATCAGGGGTGGTTTACCTTGGCATTTGTGGAGGCTGTCAGAGTTTCTATGTGGGCAAGACGGAGAGAATTCTCAAGCGTAGAATCTATGAACATTTGTATGAGATCAAAAAAAGGAAAGAAACTAACGCGTTTTACAAACACTCTCTCACTTGCCCACAGATGTCACTTAAATTCTTCGTGCTTGAAAAGGTGAACCCAGATCCGAGGGGAGGTGACTGGGAGACCAAACTCAGTACAAGGGAACTTATTTGGCAACTCAAGTTGAATGATACCAAACATCCAGGCTTGAATGACTGTATTAATTTAGCGCCGATTTTGAAAACTAACAGTAACATTCTATGAAGTCAGTTCACACATTTTTTGGATTTGTCATAGTCGCACATTGTTTTTTAGAGTTGAAGCAGGGTAGTATAGGCTTTATTTATCATTATTTTTACATTTTTATACACGTATTTGTTACAAATAGATTTTTTAGTCAAATCTCTGCACACACTTTTAAACAGAAACTGTAAAGTATATAGGTGGACCAGTTCAGAACATCTTTACAACAGAGCATATTTTGCAGTAGCATATATGCTTTGATGCATTAGCTAGCAGATAATTTACTATTTATTTTCTGCACATTACTTATGTAACACGCTGGGTGGACAAGTACTGTTCACAGTGGTCATCAGCACAGTGCAGAAGATTGATTTTTTGATGGAAGTATGTTCTTAGCATTGTTTCTGGCTGTTTTTTCACTGCTGTTTCAATTTTATTCTTAATGCATTTTAAAGTCAGGTGCACTTAATATTCTTGTTTAAGGAAACCAAAGGTGAACATATTAAGGTGCATACTTAATAATGTTGCACCCTAGCAATGGCTTCAACAATATTTACAAAACAGTTTTTTAAAATGCATTTGGTTTGTGAAAACTCAATGGTTGAATTTGCATTAAGTTAACAACTGCATTTAATTGTTTAATGAGTTTCAATTGCTTGTTGCAAGGTATTTAAACTGAGTTTGCACACTACAGTTTTAACTTGAGAAAGCCCAGTACCACTGGGTGAAAGCACTTGTTTGCATTCTGTTGGTTTTGTATTAAAGAAGATTTTCGCATACAACAACGTTGGTGGATTCCACTTTTTATCTTTTGGAATTACTGATTTTTGAAAGTCACAATCTTCACCAAAATCTACACCACCTTAGTTTGGTTCGATTTGTTCTTCAATTTGTGGTGTCCTGGAAGTGTTTGTTTGCCTCAAGCTCTTGGTTTCTTTTTCTTGTTCTTTGTTGGAGTATGTAGTATGTAGTATAATTTTCTTGGGTGGCAAAAGCCACGGTACCTTTTTGGCTGGGCTTGTATAGGCCCTAGCGTTGATAGCCTAGTACCTACCTATAGGTGGCATGAGTGCCCATAGCAGGATGCCATTCTTATCTTGGATGACGTTGTCCACTCCTTGATGTCCACCCCCTCTGGAAGACATGAAGAACCTATGTGTACAAGAGACACAGCTGTAGGCTGGTGCCTGCTGCTGAAACTAGGCTATCTATTACAGTGTAAGCAATAGGTTATCATAGGTATAGAAACCAGTATCGGTCTAGATAGGGATATATTGTTCTATAGAAATGTTATCACACCAGTGATACACCAGACTAGTTGTTGGGTTAGACATGTTCATGTTTACAGTCAGAGTGGCTACCACATGGATACCCACAGAGATACAGAGGTGAAGGGTGGTCTTCACTGAAAGTATGGGAAAAGGGCACGTATGTAGTAGCATGTGATAATGGCTTACTGAGGAATGATACTGGGGTTCCACATGGGAGCCCGCAACTGATTTCAACATGTAATAAGCTCAAAGCAAGTTTGTGTAGGGCACAGAGGATAGTACAGGGGTAGGTAATTTTCATACAGGGCTGTCTATCCTTATCTACAATGTATGTATTCAGCTACATATATTACATGCGGGCTGTATGCAGCTATAGGTTGATGGAGACCATGTTACAAAGTAATATATGTATCTATACTCTGTCGCCAAAGCCTTGACTTAGAGGGATAAAGTCCTAGCTATTGCCCAGGAAAACAGGCTTGATTATTAGCTTGGCCAGCTGAGGCAAGGAGGGAGGGATAGATATTCCCATCTTGGGAAAGGGCATTTGTCTAGGCATTATCTGCAGGGTGGCATGGTCAACAGAGGGGACTATCCCTTAGACATAACAGGTGAACACAGGGAAGGGGAGAAAGTAAAGTGTAGCTGATAAATGATAAAAAATCCCCTGATAGAAGCAGTCAATGGCATGATCCCCCTGGATCTTCTTAAGCACCATGCTGGACCCAGACTTAAAACGGAGATAGTCTGGGCACTAGTAGGCTAGTTCACCTGATCATGAATGAGGGTACTTGACTAAACCTGAAAGAATTAAGCAGAACAATATATATATATATATATATATATATATATATATATATATATATATATATACATACATATTACATACATGTATATATATATATATATATATATATATATATATATACACATATATATTATATATATATATATATATATATAAATATATATATATATATATATATATATATATATATATATATACCTGTACCCTGTTCCAAGGTATGGGCTCACATGTGTATATACTTGTACCCTGTTCCAAGATAAGGAGTCATATTGCATCCCATTAGAGATATAACTCTTACCACAGTACTGAAGTACACTAGGCAACTCCCCTCTGGGTTGTTTTATGAAAACTCTTACTTGTCTTCTGTGATAAACTTGCTTCAAAATGCTCTAGTGGTGGTAGCAGCACTGTTTTTTTCCCTTTTTTTTTTGCTGCAGTTTGGCATTTGAAATGGTGGAATTTCCACTGCATGTGTTTCCCACAAATACATCACTTATGCATGCATGGTATGTATTTAAATGAGGCCATGTTCAACATATGTCGATGAATCACTATATTTCAGTGAAGCGTAAAGCACCTATACACCAAGACTGAGGGCTGGTTAATGCAAGCTGATGGCTTGTTTCACTTTGTGAATTTTGACACATGAGCATTGCTTGTTTCACTTTTAGGGGATGCTGGGCAGCATTGCTCATTAGCCAAAATTCACATTTTTAATGTGAATCACAGGCCACCATGATGTTATACAGAGCACTCTTGCTATGGTTGACATGGTTAATGCTTCTCAAAGAGTATCTGCCTGGTGTGTTAGGATGAGTAAGCAATCAATGGACCTTAACAGGCCTAGCCATATACACACTTAAGTAGACAGACTTAAAAGTACTTGCCAGACTTTATGAGTACTTAATACTGCCTACCTTCCAAATCAACCTCGGTGTAAATTTATGTCTACAGTACCTCTCAACCTCTTAGCACAAAAAATCTGGACAAATGCAAAATAAATGGGGGACAAAAGCCCAAGAATAGGGACATAATTGAAATACTTCTCTTATAAACTTAGAAAAGTTGCTAAAATAACAGGTTTTGTGTTAGCATGTATTTCCTGAAGGATATGAAGTCTGAAACCCAAATGCCTGTCATTATTTACTGACTTCAGGCTCCAGAAGTTTGCCAGAAAACCAGTAATTTTAGTAAGAAAAGACCAAAAATACAAGGCACAAATCTGGATATTCAGCGAAAATCTTTATGGTTGAGAGGTATGATGTCAACCCATCCAGTCATCAATACTAGCCCATACATATACATTGAGTTAGGAACTCATCCCTTTAATGAGTCTTGCTTATTTGTCAGTGTAAATTTTGGTCCTTGGTATGGGTATTTGTAGAACTACTGGTTTTGCGATGAAGTAGGTCAAATAAGACTGCATCTTTCATTGCTTGAAAAGTGAGACACAGGTCACCTCAGAGCAGCTGGCATACTACTGAGTAAATGGAGAGCTGTGCTAATGCAACAGAATACTTGAAAGATTAAAGGTCTTTAATTTTTTTAGATAATAATTGTTGTGGTGCTTCCAGTTAAATGATATGCTTGGATTTGTATGCACCAAAGGGGGCACTGTATTCAATAATGTGTCTGATAAGACAAGAGTACAGTGGTAAAATGACTGCTGTGGATCATGAAGATGTTTCCTTCAAAATGAACTGGGACTGACAGAAGGATTTTCTGACCATAGTGGAAACTGGATGATCATGAGAGATAAGTACCAAAGTTTCTTATGATGATAACTATTTGAAGAGGTGTACAAAAATGATGTGGGACCAGCATTTTCATTACATCAGAGATGTGCATATTCCAGCCTTTTTGGAAGCAGTTTGGTATCAGTGGATGAGAAGAACACAGAGCCCAGATTGCAGTAATTAACAAAGGTCAACCACATGTCAGGGATATTGGCATGGATGTCTACAAGATAAATGTCCAACACAAGAGAATCCTGCACTGAACCTGTAATATCCCTCAAATTACAATGCTATGTTCAGTGAGGGTACCAGCAACTTTCACTGCTTGGGATCTGTTGGATAGTCAGTTTGCAATCCAGTGAACAATATATGGGTTTACATTAACTTTGTCTAACTTTTCAGTACTACTAACAAAGGCGATCATGTGAAAACACTTTGCCAGGTCAAGATAAACAGCATGCTCAAAGTGATATCTGCCCATATTCTCTGAAACCTTACCAAAGAAGTTTACTAGGCAAAGGACAGGACCCGACCTCCATAAAACCAGACTGAGCAGGGTCTAGATTAGTTAAGCTGCCTATGTCTGGATAAATACATTTGCTGCCATATGTTCTATAACTTTGCATATAAGGCTGGTAAGGTTGATGGGCCTATAGTTACCTGGGTCAGTGCAGAGGGCAACCTTGTATTGAAGAGTGACAGTGACTGTTCTCCAGCCATCAGAAACAAACTCTGAGGATAGGCTAAGGTTGAAAGGTTGAATATTTTAAGTAGAGTGCATATTTGTCACTGATGGAAATGCAGTCTGGTATAGCATCTGGGGAGGAATTAGCATAATGGTTAAGGTGTTTACTTCACAGACACAAGGTACCAGATTTGATAGTCACCTTTGTAAAGGAAATTGGCTAGGCTTAAAATAACCCCAGGGCAGATAGCCCAGTGCCAAACGTAAGATGCATAAAAACAACAGTTTTCAATTTTGACTGGAATTCTAAGACTTGTTCCAAAACACAACAATATCGGTAGGTGAAGTAAATTTAGCACTTAAATTGTTTGATAATATATTGACTATCCTTGGGAATGGAATATGTAATGTTATTTTGGATGAGGTCAGTCCATTGTTGAATATTATTTCTTAATTTCCTGACATAGCTGAAGAAAGATGTGTTACTTCTTTTGGTATCTGCAGTGTCCTTCAGTTTGTAGCCTGCTTTACATTTCTAATAGTCATTCTGTGTTCTTTAATGACATGTTTCATTGTGGTCTTGAGATAGTGAGATGGGGATTTCTATCACAACGTCTCATTATTTTTCTTCTTTTTTGTACAGTTTATTAATACACAAATTCAACCAGAGGCATTTATTCCCGAATTTACAATTACATTTAGGGCAAATAGGAAAAGGCTTGTCTGTGCAGCTGCTTAGCATAGAATATGGCAGCCCTCACAGATGTGTCATTTTTAGAGGGATTGTTGGAAACTGTGCAGAGCTTTTCTAGATGGGGTCTGACCTCATGTAAAAAATGAGAAAAAAGCAGGTTGATGATGATGACTCTTGAAGCTAAAGTAGGTTTGCCCTGGAGAAGTCTTTAAAGACAGTTTCATTTTGTGGTGAGGTAGTAGCATTAAGACTGATAAAGAAGTAACTGATTTGTGGTCAGATTTAACCAGATGTGAGGAGATATATAGTGAGGCATAGGCAAGGGCTAGGTCAGTAAGGACCAAGTCAAGGATAGTAAAGCCTCTAAGGGGTAGATTTACAATTTGTTTCAGAGTGTTGGTATTTACAAAGCCTAGGAAATGCTGAGCAAATCTGTTTTCAGAAGTAGAAGTGTACCAGTCAATGCTTTTTTAATTGAAGCCCCTAGGAAGATGGTATTCAGTTTGATATTTAACCCACTCAATTGTATTAAGGTAATTTCTATGACCTTTGAGAGGCAATGATGAGGATCTGTAGCCTGTACAAATGGCTTGGATCTACCAGAGCTGTAAGTTAGAGAAGTCACTGAGTAATTTAACTTTAGATGACGGTGTCTCTGACAAATACAGACCCCCCCATTTACTTAAGGGTCTGAGCAAAATAGATGCTAAACACTAGTACAGAGGGAATGCTGCCAGTATATTTTAGTTATACAGATACTAATGTGTTCATGTTTTATTAGAACCTCAAGCTTCAGCATCTTCCTGTTTAGACTCCTAGTCTGGGTTTGGGTTTGCTATGTAGGAATGCCCAGTAATGAGGTTTGGGTTTGCTATGTAGGAATGTCCAGTAATGAGACTCCCAGAAAAAGGCACTATAGGGGCAACACAGAATTTAGCCAGTATGCAGAATCGTTGACATGAGAGGTGTGCCTTCCCTAGTGAAACAGGAATTCTTATGCATCATCTCATCTTAGGCTGACATTATTGGATCCCCATAGATAATTGCTAAATACAAGTATCGTGTTTTGGTATATTGACATCATTCTTGGTGAAAGCAAGATAGTACACCAGACAAGTGTCTTTCTTTCCTGCATCTAACACATATATAGTAAGTTCCATCATGTCTCTCTGCATGCCCATCTGTGTAGTACACCTCAGGTCAGTTAATACCATGTGAGCCACCACATCTTAGTCGTAATTCTCTGGTTTAAGGTGTCTTAGAGCCCTTGTGACATCATAGATCCTGGCACTAGGCAAGCAGCTTACAGTCACTTGTTTACATCTGGTCTGGTGATTGTGGAATCTGTATGGCTAACTACAGACTCACCTTTCTAAGACATTTCTAGGTGTGGCAGCAGACTTAGTGGTCCTTATAGGATTAGGCCTGTTTTCCTGGTGATTTGTGTGTGATCTGTGTAGAGTTGCAGTATTATGGAGAAGAAGTATGTCTTGCCCAGTGTGCTTAAGGCTGAGATCTTTTAGAGAACATTCTAAGAGATTTTGGCATTTTTTTCCTTGCAGCATCACCATAATGTATAGGCTTAGTGATGCTTTGTCACTGATGTGGTGTTGCCAATGTACAATGCCTACCGATAGTGGGCTGATGAGAGAGCAGTGAATAGTTGGTAATTTTACAATGACCCCCCATTAATATTCCAAAACGTGCATGCTGATTGGTCAGCGTGCCCATTGTAAATCCGACTTATACTAATAGAAAAAGGTCCAGTCACCCGGACTTTTTCTTTTAGTATAAGTCTACTTTTTTGTGTGTTAGGCAGCAATGGAGAGCTCTGTTGCTGTAATCTCGTTATGTTAAACAAGTTTAACAAAGCGATATATCTTAAAAAAAGCAACAGAGATCTTCCTTTCTCCATTCCTTTTTTTAAAGCTGTCTCGCTATGTTAAACTCATTTAACATAGTGAAGCAGCTTTAAAAAAGGGAACGGAGATCTTCCTTTCTCCGTTGCTTTTTTTAAAGATATCTCACTATGTTAAACTCATTTAACATAGTGAGACAACTTTAAAAAAGCAACGGAAATCTTCCTTTCTCCATTGTTTACTCTACACACAGCTCTGATGTACTGCGTAAGCATACGCATGTGCAGTACATCAGAACTGCTCCAGGATACCAGACAGCTGCGGAAGGGCAGCATGGAGGCATTATACAATGCCATTATTTAAGAAAAGTAAGTATTTTTTTTCTTAAATAATGTCATTGTATAATAGCAATAACCCACTTCTGGGTGTGGGTAATGCTGAATTTACCCACGGTTGTCTTTGTTTGGCCACTCGGGCTTGACCTCATCACCAAACCACACCAACCGTGGGTAAATCCAGCATTACCCACACCCAGGTGTGGGTTATTGCTAAAATATACAACAGTTGCTGTACAGTCTTAGACTACCTAATACAGTATGACTGATAATAGATGGGATGAGAGCAGACTGTTAAACCATGTTGCCAGAGAGTCCTCATAGAATCCAGGATTACAGTAAGACCACTATAAATGACTCTAAAGATTTATGGATACATTTAGGCTAGAAGGTTGCTAATAAAGCAGTACTTAGTGAAACGATAGACTTAAGTACTGCTTTTTAGCAGTACTTAGTGAAAAGATAGAATTATGTTTGCCAAGAAAGATAAATAGTGGCAATTTAACTACTGAAGTGGCTGTTGAAGCTCTAAGGGAGTCCATTTCAGAAGGTGGCTTTCTGGTTTGGTCTTGCTGTGCTGCTGAGTGAAGCTTTTGGTATCTCCAGGGCTAGTGAGCAATGCAGGTATCTGTATGATGACCTGCAGCACTGCAACCCTTAAGATTTCTAGCATTGGGAAGTGGAGGTTTGGCAGGAAAGACTCAAATATTATATTATATTATACTAAGTATTTGCAACTGATAGTGTTTTTCAAAGTGTATATTAACTTTTTCAGTTATTCAGGGGAGTGTTCCTAATAAAGGCCGTTTCCTCTGACATTTACCAGGACATCCTAGCTGAGCTATGCTAGAGGACTGTTTTTGTGCTGCTCCTTTTGCTTGTGTCTATGCTTTAGCTCTGCTGATTATTGTAAGGTATTGCATAGCTATTCAGTTGAGAAACTGTGGGGGGAAATGTCAGGCCTCTGCTATCTTACATGCACCTGTGGGGCTGTAATTTAGTTGTGAGCCTTCAAGTAAATTTCGAAACATCCAATAACATGCACTTACATGTAGGAATGCAGCTTAGTTGTGAAGCTCTGAGCATGTTTCTATTGTTCTACTATCTTGTGCGTACACGTGGGTCTGTAAATTAGTTGTTCAAGTATATTTCAGAAACATAAGAGAAGTTACCAGGACAACCTAATTTCTTTCTTCCTTCTTGATCTCGACTTCCCCACTGCCTGGCATAAATAAAATACAGATCCCATTATTTAATTATGCTGTTCCTCAGCTTATCCTCTATAAGTTTCCTCCTACTGATCCATTTCACATTTTACCATTACTCAGTAATAGCTCTCAACCTATCTCCAACTCTGCCCCAACCACCAATCCATATTCCCTCGTAAAACTCTCCACACATCACACCAAACCTATTTAATGATGCCTCCCACCTTTATCCCAAGCACAGAATGACTATTTCCATTTCAAATGAAATCAAAATACATTTAAGTGGAAAAAATACCCTGAAAAAAAAAGACTCAATAAAACCTCAATATACTAAAATCTTCCTAGGAGAAGGGATTCACCATAATCTTAGCCCTAGCTATCACAACCAACATCAAAATAATTCTGTTCCACATAGTACTTTAAACCCAAAACAATCAACCCCAACTCCAGTATTCTAATTTTTGCCACCATAAATATTCAAAGCATAAGAAATAAAACTACTGAAATACATACTTATTACCTAACACAAGCCTGATAATCTCACTATAACTGACTCTTTGTTTAAACCTAGCATAAAGGATTGATTACACTCCAACCTACAATATCACCCATAATGACCGAATAAAGAGGAAGGGTGATGGCATTGCTTTAATATTTCTCAACAAATTCCACTTATCTCCCTGCAACAAGCCAGTACTAAAATTCTGCTTGGTAACGCTTCTTATTACTTTCCTGAAAATAAACAAATATAAACAAATATGTATTACTGTCTTCTACATCTCTCTTGGCGACAATACAGCTACATTGGAAGATATCCTACACTGGATTTCCATAACAATTCCATAAGAAAAAATACTATTAGATGGTGTCAATGTCTATTGGTTAGACACAACCTCTAACTCCCTTTATTCAGCACAAACTTATGCAGTTTCACACAACTAATTAATAGCTCCACACACTGTAGCAAAACATCAGATTCCTTATTAGACTGTATCTTAGTGTCAGACCCTAGCTAATTCACCACCACAAGTACAATGTCATGCACTCTCAGCAACCATCTCCCAGTCTATACAACCAGACATCTCACTCGTCCACTTAAACAGCATGTTTATAAAACAACATACAACCTCTAAAGCTTATCCCTGAAATATTCATAACAACCTTATCATCTATTAACTGGAATATCTTAAATATCGTCCCCTTAGATGATGCTGAAATTTAATTCAATACACACCTCCTAGAAGAAAGAGACTAAAAACAAATAATGCAATTTGGCTGTCCACAAAGAGTAGAATGCTAATGAAGGACAGAGAAACTGCATGGATAGAATGATAAAAATATAAAACACCACAATATCTCAAAAACTTCAGAATGTTCTGCAACCATACTAAAAAAACAAATAAATGAAGACAAAAAACTATATTAGAACATCATTCAGAACAATAGAAAAACACACGCCTAAAAATGCCAGTCAACTTATCCTATCCTATTCTTCTATAATTCAAAAGCTACCTGTTGAATAGGTATAAGTCAGTAAAATGGCTCTCCACTCTCTCTCCATACCTCCCACTTACTACCAGTGTACCATAAGGTTCAATCCTTAGTTCCTCCTCTTTAACATTCTAACTAACACCCTCCACACATCTACACAACAGGCCTCCGTAATACAATATGCAGATGACTCCGCAATCATATGGGCATCAGACAACCTGGCACAACTCCAAACAAATACTCTGGAAACTATAACCCATTGAAACATGGCTTTGTAATTCCCAACTCATGCTTGATCAAGAAAACTCCTTTTACCCCCAAATCCTACTCTCATGAAAAAAAAATGTAAAATCCTCTTCCTTAATAATATAACTATTGAAGAAGTCACTTCTCACAGCAAATTATTAGGAATAATAGTGAATGACAATCTTAAATTTGACCTGGATACACAAAATTTCTAAAAAAAAATGTAAACTCAAAACTAGGGATGTTTTACAAAGCCAAAGATTTCTCAGGAATGCAACTAAAAACTACACATGCTACTCATTATCTTCTCACTAATTTATGGTGCTCCCATCCTTACTAACCTCCACACATCACAAAAATCAAAATTTGAACAATACTGTAGGAAAGAAGCCTAACTTGCAGCAAATACTGCTTTCAGAACCCATCACAGTATAGCAGTGTGTGTGTGTGTGTGTGTGTGTGTGTGTGTGTGTGTGTGTGTGTGTGTGTGTGTGTGTGTATGTGTGTGTCTTTCGGCTTTTCCCAGTTAGGGGTCGCCACAGCAGAACTCCGGCCCGCTAATGATTGGCAGTTGATTTTTTTTACGTGCCGAGTTGCTGGCCCTGACGCACAACCTTCAACGAAGGTACGCCCATTCACGCATGTCTCCACACAGAAGACGTTCTAGCTGAGAATCAAATGGGACATCAGAGTATAGCACTAAAAAGCCTAAATTAGTTAGAACTATCTTATCAACTAACATATACACAACTTTTTACCATCTATAAAATTATCCAGCATCCGTCTGATTGACTATCACTAAATACCATTCTATACAACTATGTTCCCAATCAGTCATTACAATCCAATGACCACAAACACCTCTCTGTCCACAAGCCTATCAAATCTGCTGGGCATGATCTGTACTCATACCATGTTTCCATGGTCTGGAACTCCTTACCTGTATCTATCATGTCAATACCCTCCCTCCAATGCTTTAAAACCATTCTGAAAGATTTCTTAGCCAAAATCCAGCTCTGTTTTTGTTCAACCCCAGGATAAATTTATCCCTAAATATGAATAAGTACCTATTCATAACTTTTACCTTCTCATTCTCCCGTCTTCACTCACCTCCTTACTTCAATCAATTTCTCTCATGTAGGACTCTCTTTCTAAAAGTGGCATAACTCTGTTTTTTTTTTCTCACTTCATATTGCAGTTCCTGTTTGCATTATACTAACTTGGCTTTAATTTCTCAATAAAATGCCTAAAATTTCTCTAAATATTAAATCATTGTTATATAAATTGTATCTACTCTTTACCGATTTTTTTTCACATGATGTCTAATTTGGTATAATTTATTAAACTATTTATGTTCTTGTATTATTTTTGAAGATTGCAAAATTATTGCTCTTAAAATGTTTTTGTAATACTTTGGAGCTTTTCTCTCTGGGCCTTATATGAAAATGGGCAGCTACCCAGTCCAGACTTTCCCAGCAATCAAATGTCAATAAATAAATAAACAGTAAATGCATTTCAAAACATCTGATAAGTTGCACTTACATGTAAGACTTTAGCTTACTTATGAAGCTGTGAACACTTTTCTGTAGTTCTGCTATTATGCACATGCATGCAGGGCTTTATCTTAGTTGAGAAACTGTGGATATATTACTAGGTTTCTTCTATCATGCATGTACGTGTGAGAGTGGAGTTTTGCACTGATGTCTAGATCTCACCTACATTCATATGCAAAGGCTGTGGAGGCTGTGGTGTCCCATATTTCTTACAGCATATGAAGGGCAGGAGTCCAATCATGATGTTAATTAGTGGATTCATATGTAGGACATCTTCCCTAATGTAATCCTTCACACTGAGTATCCTGCGATGTCACACCAATGCAGGCAAGCTGCATGCAAGTCAGCACAGCTGGTATCAGCCACTGTGGCTGTGACATGAGAGAAGGCTGGTAGTACCCTACTGAGGAGTGGAAGGATTCTGACATCTCTCAGACAGGTGCCCAGCTTGATCTTCTGCTGCAGAATTGCTGTTAGTGTGGCAGGATATTTCTGGTGTTCTCATCTAGGAGGCCCCTCTCAGCAGGCCACCAGAGCAGGGTGTGGCCCCTGTTACTGACCACCTTGACCATTCTGAGCCATCTCAAATAATCCTGCTGGACTGGGCAACAGCAAGGCTGCTGCCTGTACTAGATTCTGTCCCCAACCAGGAGTATCTTCATTCTGTTGTGCCACAACCCACCCCTCATGCATTATCTACATCTCCTCATTACCATTTGCCCACCTTCTGTCTGTGTCCTGCCCAAGTGTCCCAGTGTGTGCATCAGAGGAGATAATAATGAGCTTTTGCTCTGTGTGGCTGTTACATGTTTCTGACTAGTGTGTTCATCATCACCCTGTTTACATGTTTTATTTTGTGTTTGTGCACCCCTACAGACTGTCTTCACACTTCCTCTCCATGCTTTCCTATCACCATTTCTGTCTTCCATTCTCTCTGCATGTATATGCATAAAATGTTGTACATTTTCACAGAATAAAAATGCGCCCTGACAAGGCCAATTTGTTTTTTTTTTCTTTATACCTTACTTCTATAGGTATCTCTACTTACTATAGTCCCAATTTCCTACTGTATTATATTTCCATTCACTCCCTTTTCATAGAACCAGTAAGTATCATGGTGACTAGACACCTAAGCGCAGGTGTTTGCAGTACAGTATTAGTACCATGCATCACTTGTCAACATCCTGCACCCCCGACCCAATTGTTTGCATATCATTTTATACGGGATGGACTACACAACATTTAGGCATTAGGATTTATGAGCATATGCATGCTGTTAAAAAGAATTTCAAAAATTCTTGGCTGGGCATGTGCTTATCTGTGCCATTTATAAAATGTTTTATGTTTTAAGTCCATAAATTTGTGAAAATTGGATGCAGAAGGATTGATTTATAGTATGCTTTAGATTGATATGAATATCATTTTCAGGTTTTCTTAGATGCCTTTTCATAATATTGTAATCATTTTAAATATTAAACTAGTTAATATTTATTTTTATTATTGTTTTTATATTATTGTTAAACTTAAAATTATATCCATTATTTCATTGGTGTTTTAACATTATGTGACTTTTTCTGACTAGTATAAAGGTCAGCTTAGCTTAATTGTTTGTCTGATGAAGTTACATATGTTTTTAGAAGAGTAAAAGTGCTTATTTGTTTTCTGTGTGTGGCATTTAGTTAGATGTTTTGCAATAAATTTGTATTCCTGGAAAGGCTACTCTGCATTTCCTTTATATTCTTGCAAATACTCAATATATCAACATTGTTAATATCATATTTTAATATGAGATATATGTTCTATTGATATTTCTGCTATAAAAATTCTAAATAAAAATTTACATTACTGCACTCTTTTAACCTCCTTTATTTATTTGTTTGTTTGTTTGTTTCAAAATACAAAAAGCCACACTAGAGTCTCAGGAATGAAGCTGCAAGAACACATATTTAAACATACTGAAACTTTAATATATGCGCTTTCATCCCCAAGTGACTTCATTAGAAAAAAACACATGAACACTGCAATCAAAATTTAAATGCAAATGCTCCAATCAAAAAACACTCTCAATGTTTCAATTAAGCAATAAAATAAATAAATAATTAAAGACACATTGTAATACATTAAAAACTGTATAAACAAATGTACAATAAAATATAAAAATATACATTCAAGTTATTGATTATTCGTCCAATTTTTTTAACTGTTTGCATTGTTAACCCTTAGTCTTCTGTCTTTCAGAAAACAATTAGTATTGATAATTTTGTTTAATGCAGGGTATTGATCAGTTTTGAGCTTAATCTTCCATAAAGTCTTTCTTTTCTTAATGCGATTTTTATAGTATCCACCCCTCTTATCGATGGACATCTGCACTAATACAAAGAACAAAAATGTCTTAAAATTATAGCAAACCATACTATGCTTGTATAAAGCATTGTCAGTGTCTTTGCATTTTATAGCATATACATGTTCTTTTATTCTCTTATTCAGGGCCCTAGTGGTCATTCCTATATAAAAGGCCTCACAGTCCATGCATAAACTAACATAAACAACCCTTGTAGTGATACATGGAAACCTTCCACTAGCAGAGAATGTTTTTTCCATATGTGGTAATATAATAAAGCTACCTTCATGTATAAATCTACAAGCGCTACAAAATCCACAGTTGCACATATCTTTGGGTTTGGCTGCAGCAACAGATTTGACTAAGGTGTTATCATGTTGTAACAAAGTATTTAAACTTGAATTTTTCTTATACACAAAGAAAGGTTTATCCTCCATAGCCTTAAATAAATCTGCATTCCCCTTTAAAATGCACCAGTTATTTATGATTTTTCTTATCACATAATTATCTACTGACATATCTAAGACACATACTAAATTATTATTAATAGAATTATTGACAATCTTAACATTCTTTATTGGTTTATGTAAAATAGGAGCAAAAGAGGAAGTTCTTATCATTCTAACTTCAGTGCCACTTATAGATAATAAAGATTCTTTATACCCTCTTGCTAAAAACAATAAGGTAATAAAATGGATCTCCTCCTCAAAAACAGTCATTTGTTATAAGTCTAGATCTCCGAATGAACTGCCATCTAGGTATTTTTTTAATAAATGTGGGGTGGTTGCTATTATGGTGCAAATAATTTGAAAATGTATCTTTTCTGTGTATACTACTATCAAATGACTGATTTAAAATATCCCATTTCAAAAAGGCACCTAAAATATGTACTGATAAACCAGCATTTGATAAAGTAAAATTTAAAAAAATCTGTACTTTTGTTCAACTCAGCTAGAAATAATTAACAATTATTTAAACTTCCTTCATAATAAAAAACAGATCATCCACAAACCTTTTGTAGAGCACAATACTATTACAATAAGTATTGGTGGGTAAAACTTCAATCTCCCAATCTCCCAACAGCCAAGAACCAAATTAGCAAAGGCTGGTGCTGCTGCCGAACCCATTGCAATATCCTTAGTTTGCTGATAATACTTTTCATTGAATACAAAATAGTTGTGATCAAGTAATACCTCCAAAAGGGGACAAAAGAGAATTATTTCATACTGGAATAGGACATTTTAGGTGACAAATATGATCTGATGTAATTAATTTCTATATCCAATGGTATTCTGGTAAAAAGAGAGGTTATATCAACAGTAAACATGACCATCTCATTTCCTTCATATTTGTAATTTTCTTTAAATATTCTCATGATTGACAAAATCCCAATAATCATACAAATACAAAGGTAAACTTTCTACTAATGGATTTAAAATGGTGTCATATGCATGCTGTTAAAAATAATTTAAAAAACTCTTGGCTGGGCATGTACTTTTTTTTGTGATATATATATATATATATATATATATATATATATATATATATATATATATATATTTTTTTTTTTTTTTTAGTCCCTAAATCAGTGAAAATTGGATGCAGAGGGATTGATTTACAGTATGCTTTAGATTGAATACCATTGTCATTTTTTTCTTAGAAGTCTTTTCATAATATTTTAATCATTTAAATATTAAACTACTTAATGCTTACTTTTATTATTGTTGTTATATTATTATCATAAGATTTAAAATCAAATCCATTATTTCATTTGTGTTTTAACATTATATGACTTTTTCCTGGCTAGTATAAAGGTCAACTTAGCTTATTTCACTATTTGTCTGATGAAGTTTCATATGTTTTTAGAAGAGTAAAAGTGCTTACTTGTTTTCTGTGTGTGGCATATAGTTAGATGTTTTGCAACAAATTTGTATTCGTGGAAAGAGTTCTGTGCATTTCCTTTATATTCTTGTAAATACTCTGTATATCAACACTGTTAATGTCATATTTCAGTGCAAGATATATGTTTAGCTGATATTTGTGCTATGAAAATTCTAAATAGAAACTTACATTACTGTACTCCTTGAACACCTTTTATTTATTATCTAGTTCCTTGTTTGTTAATTAGTTAACCAGGTAAGTGGGCTGACCAAAAGGCCTTTTTCAGTTATGGTCCAGGCACAGAGAGCAACAGTGAAAAATAATGGAAACAGATGTAGAGGTAAATACAATTAACACCATGCATGATATTTAGAGAATGTTGTTGTGTCTTTTGGCTTTTCCCAGTTAGGGGTCACCACAGCGGAACTCCGGTCCGCTAATGATTGGCAGTTGATTTTTACGTGCTGAGTTGCCAGCCCTAATGCACAACCTTTCAACGAAGGTACACCCATTCACGGATGTCTCCACGCAGAAGACACTCTAGGTGAGAGTCAAACCGGTCAGCATCTTACTGTGAGGCGACAAATTTGTAATCTAGTTATACTGAATGAAAAGTTTGACAATAAAATTATATTAATAATTCTAGGATATTTTTATTAACCTGTTCTACTTTTTAAGGTATGGCTCCTAATCCTTCCATCAGCCTCAATATTTGTGTTTTTTTTTCTGATTTCTGACAAATTGGATTTAGCAAAACTTTCCTTAAGTACTAAGCCAGCAAAATAATGTCATGTATTAATAAAAACAACAAAAAAAAATTATCTTCAAAAATCAGGAACCATCACTTCTTATTAAGTGTCATGAGCAATAAAGTCATGTGGTTGAACAAAAGTCACAAAACAATATGACATGCTGGCAAAAAGAAAGAATCTAAATATTCATCTTCACTAAGTTGTCTGCTTATGAAAGCAATACTCAAAGGTGAAGGTCACCTAGTATCTAGACAATGTTCTATTACTGCATATCCGATAGCAACTGATAATATTTCTGAAAACTGCTTACATTTTTGCAGTGACTTATCATTTTCATGTGTGGTGACTGAGTCATCCATTTATCAAAAGTCATTTGAAAGATATTCATCTGAGATACTGAATGCTTGCTGTATGTATTGCAAATTTCCATAAGGTGCTGATGACATGAGAGCTTTATATGTCACACACAGCACTTCCAAACATTTAATTCTGCTAATACGTTGTTATTTTTATATATTTTTACCTGTGTAGTAATTTATTTGATCGCAGAACATGATCAATGGGAAAGGTGCAGTGATAAATCTTTTTTTGTAATCTTTCCCTATCAAAACTGAATATGTAAAAAATGTACAGTACAGCAATGTAGTCTTAAATATACAAGACACATGTCCCAAGGTTAGAATAAATAAAAAGCACTTTTAAATTTATTTGTAAACTGCAAGTGATCTGGGTCTATACAAAACCTTTTTCAGCTATAACCCAGTTAATAAAGCAAAGTGTACAAAGGTAAAAACAATATAGGGTATGCTGAAAGGTTAGCTCCATTGCACTAACACAGCTGCTCTGTGTGTTTTAAAACTGTAAGGAGCTAACCAGTGATTCAGAGACATGTAAGAGCCTCACAGAGCAAAACTTCATTAGCATCTCCTCTGAATGTCTGTGAATCATATACATAGCACAGGTTAACCTATTCAACTATGTTATACAGGTGCCTTAAAATACACACAAATATGCATAAACACATGCACATTCTGATACGTGCATAGTCAAACAGATACCTGGGCAGTCTCTCACACACACACACACACACACACACACACACACACACACACACACACACACACACACACACACACACACACCTTCATACTACTTATTAACTGTGGCACTAAATGCCCTGCTGCTGCCATTCACAGCAATAGGTGAGCACCATAAAATATCACATTCCATTTCACTTCTCTGAACAAATATAGTGAAATAGAGCTTGTCTTTGAATCACTGTACTGCACTATTTTAATCACAAAGTAAGGCTTTAGGACAAAGAATGTGTCTGATTTACATTAGCCGCACCCCCGGAGTGCCACATTTGCATGGGACATTATCCAGTAGACCACTGTAATACTACAAAGGTTTAATACTACTACAGCTAAAATTACCTCTCTCCCTCAAAGCACAATAAGCAATCCTGCTACAAGTAGTGTCACACACACTGCATTTTGTGTTTCTAAATAACACCCAATGTATCTGAAATCTTTAGAGTAGTCACTCATCCAGCGCTTTATTGAATGGGTGATGAAACCAATACAGACATGGTAAGAGGAGGCATACTCCATATGGCACTTATCAGAGTTCAATACTGAGCTAGCCATTGGAGCTTTGAGGAGGAGACCCTGGTATACCACAGTGCAGCAGTAATATAAAACATGCAGTGAACTTGAGCAGAAATCCTAATTAAAAATGTCTTCTGGTAACTGCATAATTAGGTTCATTCAATCACTCAGCCTTTGTCTCAAACTCTGAATATTGGAAGAGGATTAATAGCTCCAGGACAGCCTCAAAATCAGCAAGCTGGTGTTGGAATGAAGAGAAAAAAGATGTGTACTTTCTTTTATGAAATAAGAGCTGTGACTATAGATGAGAAATGGTTATCAGTGTACAAAAGAAGAAAGTTTCAATCTGTAAAAGACATGAAACAAAATTTTGTAAGCGGTATAAATCCCCTGCCCAGCTTACTTATGTGCGCTAACAGTAAGTGTAATCCTACCCCTGCCTCATACCCTATACATATCACATTATTAAAACTATTTCCCTAACAGTATCAGTACCAAAATGACAGTTGATTTCAGTTCTGTAGCTGGGATTTACTGATACAGGCCTTTTTTATTGGAGAGAAGCATTCAGTGTTTTGTGATTCAGTCATGAATCATTTAGTGTTTTGAGATTCTTTTTTGTTCTACCATTTCTGATTCTCTCTTTTGTGTTTCTACATTTCATGACATAATCGTGTGTGTGTGTGTGTGTGTGTGTGTGTGTGTGTGTGTGTGTATGTATATATATATATATATATATATATATATTTTTTTTATATATATATATATATATATATATATATATATATATATATATATATATATATATATACTGTATAACATACACACATACACATATTTATTAAAAATGGAGCTGATGGAGTTGCAACTCCAGGTCTACATGTCAGAAATAGGCTCTTCTGCATGTATTATCATTTAGTCTGAAATCTTGTGCTGTTGTTGCACCAAATAAACAAGCCTTTTAAAATGTTTAGCTCCAGGTCCAGAAGACTATATATATGTGCATGTATGCATATCATCAATCACCAAAGATTTTAAATGCCGACCATTAAAAGAATGATCATTTTAGACTGAATATAAAATTATCAAAGACAAAATAAATTAAAAATCATTTTTTTAAGGGGCAAACCCCCTGCACCCCACATCCCCTGTTAATTATATATAACAACTCAGAGATCTCACAACACTTCTTGACCTGCCCCCTCTGTACCACGGTCCCATACAAAAAGCTGGCAGCAAAAACTCCATTGAAAACAGTACATAAGAGCATTTGTTGTTATTTACAGCCTGAAAAAAAAAACATTTCTCATATGCATATACCCTTGTTTTCAGGGTCATGGATAAAAACGACAAAATCACTTACTTAGCTGAGAAATACTACAATGAAAATATTTGGGCACATTTTAGAAACATCACTAATACAGGAAAAATGATCCCCATAATTGAAGGAAAATTACTGGTACAGACTATTCTACTAAGGCCACAAAAACTAACTCCCTGAGATCTCTTTTCACATGCCTGGTGTATTAGCCCTTGCAAGTCATTTCTCCTTTCTCAAGAAATATCTAAGACAGAAAGCATTATTATCTGAAGTCATAGGTATTCATTATCATATTCACTAAAACTGCACCCTTTCTCTTTAGGAACCTCTACTATTAAATAAGACCAGCATGTCAAATATTTTTGGGTCAAAAATGATGAGTCCCTGACTGTGTATGAGCACCATCACCTAACATGTGAAAAATATATTAGACTATGACGTGGCTCTAAAAATCAAATTCTTCACCCCCCCTCTACAAGGAATCAAACTAGCAACTTTGTGAATAGAACCCCAAATATGATTGGCGCAGTCCTGCTCATTAACCTGTCTAAAACCTCATATAACAAACTTGAGTCGGCTTATAAAGTAGCCAAATATTCATGTTTGTGATTTTGTTGAATATCATTGAATAGCCCCCAATAACTTAAAAAAGGTTGAAACTTAAATTTCATTTGTTCTATATGCAACTAAGCTGTTGTTGACTTTGCTAAGCAATCAGCTGCCAAATATTAGAGCCATACTTCACAACCACTATAATTTAGGCATAGCATTAAGATTTTTTTACCTCAGATTTTGCCTTCTTCCATCAAGGGTTACTTATTTCTTCTGTTTTTTTTTTTTTTTTTTCTTATGGAGGTAAACCTGTTCAAGGGTGAATACATTACTAAATAATTGAAATAAGCATACGTAAAGATTCCTTAGCATTAACTAAGTAGGGTCTAGCAGCCAAAGCCCATCTATTCTAAAAAAATAAGAAAGTGCTTTGCTTTTGGGCCCCCTGATTTTTAAAGGCCAGCACTATGATTTTTAATGTCTAGAAGTTAAGAGGTATGATTAGCGTTGCTACATTTGTTTGGGGTTTTGTTAAATATTTGTTTTTAATTTTCTCGCTGAGTTTGGCTAATATTGGATTATTGCATATAGGTGGCTCATCACCTGTACCATTGCCGGTGTCCCAGACACTGATTCAAGCTTTGGCTCTCATAGAATGAAATGGCAGTAAGAGTTATTTGTCTCACAGTCTGTTCTCCTAATTCCAGCTGTAGTGGAAGTGGAGTAAAGAGGATGCAATTCATTATCCATTTGACACTGCAAAAATGGAGTGCATTTGCCGATTGACTCTTCTAGTACATTTTGTTTGCTGGACTTTCTGAACTGTATTTTGCATCTGGTTACAATAGGATAAAACATTGCAACATTTCATATCTGTTCAGTATTCTTTTGTGGTAGCTTGTTTTACTTTTAATGCTCAGGAAAAGGTTTTCTTATGGTTTGCTGACTTGAGTTTTACCTGTCAATTTTTTGTGGTTTGCTACTACTGAAGTCATTAGACTACTGACAAACTTATTTGTCTGGTTCTGTGTAACATTGTTCTTAGATTTTTCTACTCCCTTTGGATTTCAGCCTTCCATAAAAACAATGATGCCTGGGTCTCATCAGTTATTATTTTAATATAGGTTTTTCAAGACTTCTCAACAAACAGATTCCTCACAGTTACCTTAGGCTCCTCCTTCTCTCAGCCTACACATTTTTCATTTGGAATAGCCCAAGGTTCTATCCTAGCTCTTCATTTCTTCACTATTTTAATTGACAAACTACCTCAAGACCTTCCTGTTCTATAGTTCGCCCTCTATGCTGATGACATGGGACTCTAGGTACGGCCCCAACTACTCCACAATAGAAACACAACTATGAAACACTTTACCTCCCTCAATTCCTGGCTACCTAACCACAAGCTAACACTTAATCCTACAAAAAGCAAAAATCATGCTATTACCACTCAACAACTTAAAAATCACCAAAGTCACTCAATATCACCACCCATTGTGGCACACTAATAGAAACAACCAACTCCTTCAAGTGCCTTAGTTTATGGCTAGATTAATCATTAACATCCATTACCATATAGAATAATCAATGGCAAAAGTTAACTTACTTCTCTTCTTGGTCAAGAAAATCTCACTAAATCTATCCAGAACAGACAGGGCAGCTAGTCTTTCTAGCCTGATTTGAATATGGACTACCCATATAGCCACAGCCTCTAAGAAAACCTCTTCCACATTACAGACTATTAAAAACAAAATCTGTCACTTCATCACTAACTCACCCTCTAATGAGCAAACCTGCCACCAGACTCTCTCATCTTCAAATTTCTCCAGCTTAACTATTTCCCCGATAGCTGCCAAAATTTACAATAAACACACACACACTACAACCTCAGATGCTTCTCCCAAGCAGCCTCCCTCCAAACACCACAAACACCACAAACAAGGCTACACTGCACCAACCACTATGTCTCTATCCTTGCTCCTAAAATATGTGAATCCCTGACCAACCACCTAAAGAAACTATAATATCCATTCCCCACCCTAAGAGATGAACTTAAAAAATTGTTCCACACCAAATCAAAATGTTTGCCGCAGAATAGGCCACATCACATAAGAGACTCTCAACCATTAGCTTTAATCTCTGTCAACTGCTAACACCTCCTAACTCCCCCATCACCCCTGCCTTGATTGTCATTACCCCATAGCATTTCAAGCATGGTGCAAACCTGAAATATAATCATGTGAATTGTAAAATCTGCATTTCTCTCATAATTGTTGTTACAGATATTAATTGCTGTTGTATAGTTTTTTGTAATACATAGTTTCATTCTATTCTGTTTTTGATATGGATAGCTTACTAACTCTTAGGAGCAATTGCAGTATTAAACATGTCTACAGGAAGACATGCAATACAGAGCATAATTATCAGGAGTAAGGTTGGCACAATGGTTAAGGTATTTACCTTTCGGACACAAGGTACCGGGTTTGATTTTCACAAGGATTAATTGGCTAGGCTTAAAATGGCCCACAGGTGCAGTTGGCCTAGTACTAATCTATGAACCTATGAGCAAGGAATGACTTATGAAACATTTGTATTCTGTCCTTTTAGAACACATGCGTGAACAGATATCAGAGAGATGCATAACAATTGTGGCCGCCACAGACATACAGACATCAGTCACATAAGGGAGAACACCCTTGAAGGGCATACAGCACTATCATACCATATACGGTGTAGTGATGGCCTACCTGTTATAAAAATGCCTGAAAAAAGTTGGCCCTATGAGTGTGTTCAAGCCACTGTAGTCTGACACATTCGTTTGACAGACAAATGTAACCAGATTCAAAGCCGTTCTTCAGCAAATGGTGGATTTTAACTAGGGCAAACCAGAGGTTAGCCACCATCTTGAATTTGCCCTTTTCCCCACTGTAGCATGATCTCGGAGTTGGTATATTTAGTTGGGGGGGGGATAGCCCCCACCTTGACAGGTTTTAAATTTTATTATTTTTTTTTTTTTATGGTCACTCAGTTGGCCAACTGCTTGTGTAGCCTAGTTAAAAGCTGTGGATCACTGAAAAGCGGCTTTAATAAATATGCTTTCGACGAATGGCTATTCACTGAATAGCTATTCAAGGAAATGTCACAGACCCGTTTAGGTACAACTGAGACAGTGCACAGTTAAATGGATGACATCACCATTATTAGCTGGATGTTTATGCTAAAAAGTGTTTCAATTGCACAATAACATTGTACAGCTACACATCATATATGTCTTTGCAGAATATTATACACAGTCTGAGGGTGAGATACACATTCACAGCTGGACTCCAATATTCAACATACATAGTTAAACAATGTACAAAGCATATGATCAAAGTCATGTAACACAGGGGAATACACACTGCCAATTTGGCATATTGCAGGTATGTTAGCAGTATGTAATCATTCTATGGACAAATGTTATTTCTCTGGTGATGCTAGGATTTGCTTGTGTCACAGAGTGCCACTGTAATTCAATCCAATAATTAAAAGGATACACAAAGGTGATTGTGAGGTAGGCAATGCTATATGACACTAATAACTGTCAGACATTGAAGCTGTGATGGAATCAAACCACCTACCTATCCACTTACACTATCTATACAGCACATTATTAGCAGCCAATGCCACAGGAAAATAATGACTACAATTGAGACACACAGCATATATGGAGCGATGACATCAGCTGTGTATTGGTAAGGATATATATCTGGTAACATTATTTTTACAATCAGGGCATGTAAAAGTTACCAGTACACATGTGTGTAAAACAGGCATGACTCTATTGGCAGTCATACTTGCAGAAGTTAATCACTGCTGTATTTGATCATTCTACCTATCTAGCATGCTGGTATCACAGGATGTCTGACTTTCAAATAGCTTCAGTTCACATTCAAAACAATGATATCATCAGTACATTGAACCAAAGGTTTAGGCAGACAATATAATGTTGCAACCGTGTGCTCTTACTGATGTTACAAAAACCCAGCCATTTGAAGAAAAATAAATGGAAACATTCTCCCACACACCAGTTAACAAATATATGAATCACTTTCCCTCTAAAAACATTAAATGTATATCTTTCAACCCATGACACTGTTATTTGAAGCTTTAATTTTACAAATTTGTGGAAATAGCATTCTCTAAAAAAGCAAAGTTTTTTCAATGTAATGCATAGAAAATTGTAATCTTTACATTACAAACAGTATGCATAGCTACACTCTTGTGTAGCAATGAAGTTTTGGATGTGAAAAGTGGGTTTAGGGGATGGTGTAGTTATATTTGATTTTAAAACAATTTATCCAGATTACACATTGTGCATGTGCTCACTTAACTGTAAACAACCTCACACAAACACACACAAGTCTACCATAGCTGGTATTATTGAACGTCCTACCTAGTTACACACTGTAGAGAGCACTGTATTTCTTGCAAGCACCACAGAAGTGTGACTCTTAAGGAGAAAGAGAGAGCGAGAAAGTGCACTCTTGTCAGCATGACCACATCAGTGTGTTTCATATGGGATGTTTCCATAAAAGTTGTCATTCAAACACATCCTTTCCAGGGGAAATGGGGGGGGGCAACAATCATTATACACATGCCCATACAAGTTTGAACTTTCTACTTATTGAGCTTATAAAGTTTAGAGAGCACTGTATTACTTGCAAGCACCAGAAGAAAGGTTTGATTTATAAGGGGAGAAAGTGCACTCTTGTCACAATAATATCATGAGTGTGTTTCTTAAAGGATGTTTCTGCAAGATTTGATATAAAGGAGCTGCATGCACATTTGAATGCATCCTCTTCAGGGGAAATGGAGACAGTAACAAGTATTTTGCAGACACACACACACACACACACACACACACACACACACACACACACACACATATAAGTTTTCCATGGCAAGTATCAAACCTTCTCCCTATCTAATTTTTGCAGTCTAGAGAGGACTAAATTAGTTGCAAGTTCCACAGGAGAAGTCTGACTCTTAAAATGAGAGCATGCATTCTTGACACAATGACCTTATCAGTATGTTTCATACAGGATGTTTCTGTAAAAGTTGGTAGGGAACTGTGTGGACATTTAAATACATCCTTTCCTATGGAAAATGGAAACAGCAGCAAGCATTACACACATATACAAGTTTTACATGGTGGGTATCAGACCTTCTGCCTATCTAGTTTATAGTCTCAAGTGCCACAGCAGAAGCATGACTCTTAAGGGAGAGATTCCACTTTTGTAAGGATGATGTCATCTGTGTGTTTCAGAAAGGATGATACTGTAAAAGTAGGGATAAGGGAGCTGTGAGAGCAGTTAAATGTATTATTCTCTGGAGAAGTGAATATACCACCAAGTGACATACATAGTTACACACACACACACACACACACACACACACACACACACACACACACACACACACACACACACACACACACACACACACACAAGTCCTCCATGCTGGACATTGAACCTCCTACCTCTCTAAGTTATACAATATAGAGAGAACTATATTAGTTGCAAGCACTGCAGGAGAAGTCTGATTTTTCCGAGGATAGCATTCACTTTTGTAAGGATGATCTCATAAGTATGGTTCCTACTTGATGTACCTGTAAACATTGGGATAAGGGAACTGTGAAAATGTTAGATGTATTATTGTCAGGAGAAATGAGTACACCAGAAAGTGATACACACAGTTTCACACACACACACACACACACACACACACACACACACACACACACACACACACACACACACACAGTATTCCATGTTGGGAATTGAACCTCATACCTAAGTTACACAATTTAGGTAGCACTGTATTTGTCATAAGTGCTGCAGGAGAAGTCTGACTCCTAAGGGGATAAAGTGCAATTTCATCAGGATGACCTCATCAATGTGTTTCATACATGATGTATCTGTAAAAATAGGAATAAGGGAGCTCTGAGATCAGTTAAATGTATTATTCTCATGAGAAGTGGATACACCACCAAGTGATATACACAGTGTCATATAAACAGAGAGCTACACACAAATGCCTTCTGTGTTGGGCATTGAATCTCCTACCTGTCTAGGTTACACAATCTAGAAAGCAAAGCATTCATCACAAGTGCCATAAGAGGAGGAGAACAATACCTATGTGAAACTGGACATTGGAATATTTGTAAAAAGCAATGCTTGGAAGAGATGTTACTGTGCATCACAGGTTGTGCAAAAAAGGCATATGTGTGCCCAGGACAATGTAACATCACTATGACAGTCACATCTAATGTCATATTTTCATAATGACATGTATCTTGTGATACTGTGAGGAACTTTGATATGTTCAACATAATGGGCTGACATACACACTGACTGTTTCACACCAGTGAATAATCATGTTGGGATGCTTGCACACTTGTATTACAAACATGCAAGTTGTTCATAGGACACTGCAGTGCAGAATGACAGCAATGCAAATGCAGAGAGTGTATAGCAGACATATTACTTTAGTGAGTAAACATCATTCAGAAATCATGATAATTTTTTGACAACAGTAATGCAGCCATAAAAGTGTGCAACAGAAACTTTAAATCTTTAGTTTTCTCTTTTTCTTTAATGTACTCTTTGGGGCGAGAGCTACAAAGTTGATATGCTTTGCTGATAGCAATATGTTACTGCATGCATAATCATATTTGAATTTTTGAACTTGCAATGGTAATTGTCAGTACTTTATGTTGCTTTGTACTGACTTCAGCACAAAGATCTTTATAAGACAATCTTTACAACAGGTACCAGGCAGATTGGTGTAGCAGCAGGATAATGATATAATAATAAAAGGTTTAGCCAACTTTAACAACCAAAGTAGTCAGACAAAACATCATGAAACATGTAGTCATCCATCTGTATTCAAACATTTTCCATATTCCAAGTAAAACATTTATACCCGAGTATTATCTTAGCACAACACATATAACTTTATAATTGTTAGTTAATATTTGATGGTTGATTTCAGCAAATGTGAATGTATGCATTCATCTGCATTTCCCTATCCATACATCCAACTATTCATCTTGTTTAAAATGGCATTAAACTAAATAAATTCAGGTTAGCACAGCGGTGCAAAGTGAAACAGAGTAATGTAGATGAAGGCAATCAAATCCAAAGATATTGCCATAAGTTGTTTACTTCTATTTAGCCTTCTTTGCATATGTTGCCCTGCATCAGTCATTGCACAAATGCAGAAGAGGAAGAATAATGATACAGAAGGGAAAAGATACATTGGCAGGGAGGCAGGGACAAAGTAAATTATCACTGAAAAAGGATAATGGTGGTTCATAACAATATGCAGCCAACAGGTACACCTAAACTAGTGAACCAAGACACTCAGTACCACTTAGCTAATGGCTGTATTAGTACCCTTGAAATTATTCAAAAATCTGTCTACACATTTGAGTATTACCTCATTACACCACAAAGAAATCACTACTTTACAGCATTAAAATAATGCAATTGAAGCACACTGACAACTTACCTTAGAAGGAGGGGTGAACAAAAAGAGTTAGAAACAGATGCAGAGAGGAATATCAAAAATATGCTTTATGTGACATGTAGGAACATCTGCATGGTATTTTATTCTTACTTATTAAATATTCATTAATCTATCATGCTCTGTACAATAAACTGATTGCTATAAGTAATAATAAGAGGTTAGATGGTGCAATAAATATGAATACCCAGGACAAGGCTGGCTTACTAAGTCTTCCTTTTGAGGCTGCAATGTTTTTGGAAATGACGTCTTGCTGCACTGTTCAAATGGTTGTTAAGAAAATGTGTTATATACAGAGAGAAATGGATGTTTGCAGCTAAATATATGATAGAAATATGAACTATCATAGGTTCATAGGTTCATAGATTGGTACTAGGCTATCGGCCCTAGGGCCTATACAATCCTAGCCATAACAATTCCCTGGCTATTTCTTCACACACTATTAACTTCCCTGGACCCCTGTCTAAAAGGGCAACTGACATGATCCCCAGGGTGAATTTCCTTTCTCCCATCCAATCGTCAAGGTTCCTTTTGAAGAGGGTCAAAGAGGCGCTCTACTTGACATGTACGGGCAGTCTATTCCAGAGTCTGGAGAGTCTCTGGGTCAGGAACCTATCCCTCCAGCATGTTTTGCTTATTGTGATGACAAGGTTTAGATCCCTGGAGCATGTGGCTCTGAAGGATTGGGATTTCTTTAAGTCGAGCATGTCCAACAGCTCTGGGTTTGACATGGTCTTGTATGTTAAGCAGAGATTGCCTCTGAGTAGACGATATGAGACAGAGTATAGATGGAGTTTTTTAAGGTGGTCAGCGTAGGGCATCTGATTTAGGGTTGTGATTCTTTTAGTGAGGTATTTCTGTGGCCTTTCCATAAATTCATCATAAAGTAATAAACTGGCATACACCTGTAATCAAGCCCTTGACACTATGCCAAAACTTTACGCTACAAAGATGGTAATTATCTCAACACACCACATAGGAACTCCTAATTCAATACACCCAGCAGTCTGAGACTTATTAAATTAACTGTATCACAGTATGCCTTTAGTCTGGCTTTAGTCTGTATTACCATAGCACAGCAGATTTAAGTACATTTGCACAACAGCAATCAAACCACTGTAGATTAAACTAAAATCTTCAACTTTTACAAAAAGAAGTTAAACTGAGTTCACTGTCATAAGCATTGATGTGTTCTGTTAAACTCCAAGCAAATGACAAGGACATAAAGTGAAGACTTTTCCATGGGCCCATTTCTTACCATATGTATTATGTGTATGAATCATTTTTTCCACCAGGTTAAACATGTGAAAAATGGGTGAGTAGGACAGTGGTGAAAATGGGGTTGGCAAGCAGAGGGCAACACACAGGGAAAAGAATTCAGGAATTTGCAGGAGGGTCATGGAAGAGCACCATGGCTATCTATTCCTTTACAACATCAATGTACAACTGTACACAAAATGCTATGGCATTGTAAAGTCACCATACTAGAAATGGATGACAACAATGGAATAATGTTGTATGGTCAGCTGGACCAAATCAATTGTGTCAGGATGCAACGTTGGTGATTTGGAGAGCTATGTATGGAGCTTAATTTGTTGGTGAGACAGATGACCATTTTTTTATTTTTTATTTGGGAGAGATAGAGAGAAATGTTGGGAATGGTACTTAGAAATGAGAGTGTCAGGTAGGTAGGGTTGGTTAGGAAGCATCTGTAGACATACCAGACATACAAGACAGACATGGATGGGATGGTGATGGAGACCAAAGGTTGGGGGACATCATGATTGGGGATAGGTAGGTGACAACTGAGGTACACCTATGTCCAGTTTGAGAATAGTGAGAATCTAGTCCTCACCCTCAGAACTATCATCACTGTTTCCTGCAGCAGATCCCGGGTTCAGTGCCCGATGTGGCATTGTCTTTGTGATGCAATGCAGGACCTTTCCAACCCTGCCAATTCATGCCCTGAGGCCCTTCACCATTATATCCTCCACCAGCCTGTCAGCTCCTGCTGGGTGACAAATAACCACCTCCACTAGTACTGCTCCAGGAGGTACCACTGCACCAGGAGTTGAAACAAAGCTACCTGGCATACTTGGAGCAGGTAGGGCAAGAGTTGCGGAGGTAAAGCTAACAGATTGTGACCCTGAAGTGCTAAGCTACCTCTCTGTCTTGCTGATGATTAATTTTCAGCAGCAGATTGTTATTAATTTATCCACCCCCCAGAAAAACAAAAACAAATAGAGAGAAATGGTGGGGGAGACATAATAAAGAGATAATTAAATATACGGTATGTGGCAATACCATATATTCTAAATAAACTTGGTTTGGCAATACATAAACAATTATGATAATTTACAATTGCACACCTTTTCAATATCCACGTATGATGGAAATATATTTATGTGTCATTAAATAAACAAATGTCACTGCTCTGATATAAGAAACAGCTGCCTTTATTTCACTATGATAGACTGGAATTATTAATTTTAAATTAGTAATTGCAATTACCATAATGTAATTCTCCCTGACAGACTGCTGTTAAATCTTGTAAGTATGCCTCTGGGTACTGAACCTAAACACAGTAAAGCTGGTACTCTAATTGCCTAATGAAGAAGTAACACTTAATATGGAAGGCATGCATGCTTTAGTTTAGATGAAGGATGAGGTATGCCTGCTCAAGTTGCTAGTGCCTGAAGGAATGAAAATAACATTATGGCTTGAATGTTTACATGAATCATACTTATCCACTGTCTTCCTGAACTGAGTTAATCTCTCCTGGTGCACCTCACTGTTTGCAGCTATCTCCTCTGCAGCTGCACAGAACAACAAGAAAACAAATATGCATAAAAGCATAATACTGGCAAGACTTACTGCCATATCATAGGCAGGTTATGGGTTAATATACTTATACAGCTAAATTCAATCTCCCATTAGCTTAGAAGGTCCTACTTGCACTTTTTAAGGTCACTATAGTGGTGAGGACATTGATCCCTACTGTGTGGAATGCCAGTTGCATTGGAGAAAGCCTTGGCTAAGCTGTTCCAAGCCTCAACCTTATACTGAGACCGCTCTAATCCCCCAGCATCAGCCTACAGTTGTAGGGCTTCATGTGGAGTGGCACAAATATGCTAGACTCCTCAACACCTCACCTTTGTGCTTTAAATTTAGCACCATTCTCGCCTGTGCCAGCCATGTCTGCAAAAGTCAAGCTAACAAAATATGTCTGAATTGGTGCCTATTTCAGATCTCATGTGTTACTGGTATTGCACAACAATGCACAGCCTTGCCAACTGTATTTGTGTGATTAAAAGCAGATGGACTCCTTGACAGACACATTGGAACTACTTTCAGCACATAGAAGTAAAGGTGTGAGACATGGCATTGAGGTGTGCCATGTCTGATGCTCCAACCGTAATCACAGGTTCTGATGTTCAATAATAGATGCTTACAGGCACGGTTTTTGATAGTCTCTCTTTGGAAGGTGAAAGATGCTGAATTCCAACATAGTGTCATGCCGGGGGTTACCCAGTGTTAAAATGTTATTACAACAGCTGGGAATCGAACCAGGGGAAACAGAGTGCCACAACTGCACTTAATGTATTACCTGACATTGCTGTAGGATAACTACTTTTCCAGCATTATAATTTGACATATAGTGATTTCTGAATGAGTAGAGGTACATTTCAGAGAGGCCTATATGTGTGTGTTTGTAATTATGTCTTGGAATGCATTCCTACATAAAAGTCATTCTTTTTGCAAGTAAATACGGTTCATATGGATGCAGATGAATGTGATAATTAATACAGGCTGGTTTATGTTACACGCATACTTCACAATACATAAGGGTTCTAAACACACGGTTGGGATAAGTGCTGAGTCATGATGATTACAACTAAAGTATTGTTCCCATCAAAGATATGCAAGTGAATTTTATATGAAATATATTTATTGTCATGTCTAGGAAAATGAACATACGTTGTGGTTTGTTTATCACTAAAACATTAATCATATATGGTAAACAGCCTGGTTTCATTATGCAAGGCTTACTGACACACTGCTTGTGAGAAACAGGTTTAACATTATCAATGTTCTTTATTATTGCAGTCTTCTTCAAAAAGTGGTGAGAAATTGGCTTCTTACACCCTTTTTAAAAATGATGTTGCAGCTGGCTTCAAAACCTTAATAGGCTACATTACTTATCTGCTGGCATTGCCCTTACACCCTGTGTCACAGAGACAGTTCTATGAAAGGTGGAATTGTTCATCTCAATATGGTCTAGAGTGTTGAGAAATGTACACCATTGCCATGCGTGTTTAAGCTAACTAAGGCAGACTAAACAAAATGTTTCGCATAGCTAATGCCATTGTATCATTCTGGGGAAAATGTTTTGAAACACAGAGCTCGATACTACTAGTAAAAGAAGACGTTGGGAGATTTATTTATTTTCTACAGTGCTGGACTGTCACTGCTATTTCTTAACTAATGCTTTTAATTTAACATTAAAAGGTGAAGTGTTAAGACCACTGAAAAGCATTTGCGCATATTTTTTTTTACTTTTATCCCTTCCTTTTGTTATAGCCATGTCTGCATTTCTGCAATTATGCTACTAAATGCTATATGACCAATTTATTATTTTATCCACACACAATGCAAGGTTAGAACTGTAGTTCACCAACAGTTTATTGCGCCACAAAATAAAAGAAACATTGACCTCTTTATGCAAACATGGTTATGTGTGAGTGGGAGCAGAGATTTCTCATTGAACACTCAGGGTTCCAAAATTATATCCTATACTTGAGATACCTGGGCAACCTATTTTTTATTTGGAACGGAAACAGAGAAAGTATTGGAATTTCCTTAGACTATATTAATAATACAACCAACTTTCTACATTTCTCTCATAATATTGGTGAGGAGAGTATTAGCTATCGATGTCAAACTTGAGAAGGTTGTGATAAAAGGGAGAATGTTAAGTTGTCAATCTCACCTTCATTCTTGCTGGATGGGTTGGGAGCCGATTCTCGGCTCTGACTTGGCCACTTACTAAAGCTCGAGAGCTAATTTTACCAGCTCGAGGCAACCCTATATCCCATGATGCAAGGCGAAGACTATCCAGATCTCGTTTGCCGCTTTCGCTTTCGAGGTGCCTCTTTTACCAGCTCCAGGTAAATTTCTTCAAATTAAGACTTTTAGTCTTATCCCTTTTAGATGTAATCACCTTAGTTGTTGTGTGAACCTTTAACATTTAATTTAATCCTATTCCCGTTAGTGATCCCTATTTTTCTGGTTATTTATCCCTTCCCCTAGGTTACGCCTTAAACCACCCCCTTTCCTAATTTCTCCTGTCAGGGATTCTGTGTGTGTTTGAGTGTGTTGTATCCCTGTTTAAAATTTTTTATTATTGAATTGGGTGTTAATTTGTGTGTGTATCTGTGTTTCCTTTTGTTACTTGTGTTTCCTCGACATAGCTATGTCGAAGGACACAAAGGTCTCAGACTTCAAGAAGTGTGACTCGTGCTGTCAGAAGATGTTTCTGACAAACGGTCACACTTCTTGTGTTTACTGCCTGGGACCTCTGCACCTGCAGGACTCTTGTGCTATCTGTCATGCCTTCAGCCCAAGAGTCCTGCAGGAACACAGAAATAAATTAATATTGAGGGGCTTATTAAAGCCTGAGAGCTCCCCAACTAAGTCGGCTCTGGGGAAGCCCTCGAAACCAGTTAAGCCTTCGGCTTCAAGTCCCAAGCCATCGGCTACTGGTTCTCCTTCAGTGTCGAGATCGGCTCCGGCCGGAGCCGATCCTTCTGTATTAGAAGTTACAGTATCGGCTCCATCCGGCGCCGATGCTGCTAAATCTGGGCAGTCAGTGTCGGCTCCGGCTGGAGCCGACGTATCCTCGGCTCCTTCAGCTCCACCTATCTCTAAAAAGAGATCACGATCCCCCTCGTTGGAATCGATACGTTCGGCTCCAAGATCACCCTTGCTCTCGGAGCAGAGCCATCGGAGTCGTTCTTCTCGGTCGTCCAGGCTGTCCGATTATGACCTTGAGAGAGTGGTGAGTAGACTATTAAAGTCTCAGGCATTGGCACAAATGCTCCATAGCCCGTCTCAACAGACGGTAGCTATCACACATTCACCTAACATTCCTCCTTCGACTCTCTTACAGAGCTTGGAGCTGGAGCTCCTTGGAGCCGTGACTGTTGTGACTTCAGAGCCGATACCACCCCCCCTTTCGGCTCCATCGTCCTCTGCTCCGATTTCCTCCTTGAGGCCTTCATTGGAGGGATCCGGGCGTCTGGTCTCTCTCGTCGGCTCCGAGGGGGCGAGTGGCATCGGACCCTTGTCCGACCCCATTCTCCCTCTCTGGGCTTCGGCGTTGGTGAGCTCAGCCCCGACATCGGCCTCGGAGCCGTCCCTGTCGGTGAGGCCTGGAGTTTCTATCTCTTCAGAGCGGGAACCTTCTGGCCTCTCTGACGGGGGAGCCTTCAAGGTGATGAGGAGTGTACTAGCCCCTGGGCGTAGTCAACGGTCAGTTCCATCAGCTCCTCCCACTACAGTGCCTGCTGACATCTCTTCCCACTCTCTTGCTCCTGGACCCAGAGATCCAACACCTCAGGTTTCCCCATTGGGAATATCTTCCTCTTCCGAGGCTTCTCCTGATCCATCAGGTGAACCTCCACGTAAGAGGACATGTAAGAGGAAACATCTAGACTCCCCCGAGTCTATTACATCTGATACTGACTTGGATGAGTCGGAGCAATCCCCAACGTCCCCCTCTGAAGATGTCTCTTTCTCAGACATCCTTGAACTCCTTAAGCAGAGGGGGAACTGGCCTTCCCTTAATCCTTCCGAGGATGCGTCAGTATACCTGGAGGCGTTCGGGTCTCGACCCTCCACCTCCTGGGTGTCTCCGCCTTTTGACCCTCTTATGGACGTGGTGGCTTGGAAGGCATGGATGGCCCCGGATTTGGTGGAACCTATTCCTCAGAGGCCTTCTAAATTCATTACGGCCCCACTTGATAGGCAATATTTGACAAAAGGTGTCCCGGTTGATGCCATGGTGGTGGCAGCAGCCACCAAGAAGAAACTAGCTGATCCTTCAGTACCTGTCCATCCTCCTAACAAGGATTCTAGGACTATGGATAGGTACGGCAAGCGGATTTTTTCTTCAGCGACCTTTGCCATGCGATCGCTGAACTACTTGTGTCACTTCACCTGCCTTCAAAGAGATGTTCTTAAAGAGTTGGGAGAAGTTTTACAGGATCCATCAGCTGCTGGGTCTCAGGATAAGATTAACTCACAGCTAGGAATCCTAAACTTCATTGTTAACTCCCCCATGTGGCTCATTTCATATGCAGCCGATGGAGTGAGTAGGGCCGCAGGCACAGGAGTGGCTTTAAGGCGTCAATCCTGGATGCGGCTTTGTAATTTTGCAGATCCCTTCAAAGCGTCCTTCACAAACTCTCCCTTTGATGGCTCGACTTTGTTCGGACCCCAAGTGAAAGACACCTTGACTAGATGTGAACAAGATGGCAAGACTCTTTCTGCCATAGGAGTCCGTTTCTCCACTCCTTCAAGACCTTACCCAAAAGGTCAGAAGGGAGGGAAAATGTGGTTCCGCAAATCTCAAGGAGTCACGCCTGACGCACAAGGTCAGTTTACCCCCAGAGGCAGAGGGGGTAACAACAACAGACGCCACCCTAGAGGCAGAGGGGGTCCGCAGAATCAGGGTAGCAGGGAGCCTCTCTCTGACAAACCCTTCCAGCATCCCTGAGATGTTGCCCGATTGTCCACCTTCGGAGGCAGTCGGGGGAAGATTATCGCTGTACCCCAAAGCCTGGATTTCCCTTTCTCAAGACAAATGGGTACAGTCGATCATATCCGAGGGTTACAAAATTCCCTTTATTCAAACCCCAGTTCAGCAAGAGGGAACCCTCCCAGACATTCCACCCTGTCTAAGGGAACTAGTAGTAGCAGAGATTTCAAAACTGCTAGCAAAAAGAGCCATCCAGCCAGTCCCAGCAGACCAAATAGGATCCGGTATCTACTCAAGGTTCTTTTTAGTACAAAAAAAGACAGGGGACTGGAGACCAATATTAGATCTCAGCAAACTAAACAAGTTTGTAAAGAAAACAAGATTCTGGATGGTCACGCTGCAGTCCATTCTACCCTTTCTGGGCAAGGACAATTGGATGTGCTCGGTAGATCTTCAGGATGCATACTATCACATAAAAATTCACAGGCACTCCAGGAGGTTTCTCCGCTTTCAGCTGGGGACCAGTCACTTCCAATTCAGGGCCCTGCCATTTGGACTCACTACAGCCCCCAGAGTGTTCACCAAATGTATGGCAGCGGTTACGGCTCACCTGAGACGTCAAGGATTCCAGGTGTTTCCATATCTAGATGACTGGCTCCTCACTGCCATCACCATGCATCAGCTTCTCCAAGCCAGAGATTACACCATCCTCATTTGCAGAGGGCTAGGGATTTCTATAAATTTCGAAAAATCTGCCTTGTCGCCTTGTCAATCTATTACTTTTATAGGCGCAAAATTGGACACCGTACAACTTTCAGCAAAGTTAACAGACCAAAGGATCTTGGACATTCAAAATCACGTCCAGGTGATTCTTCTCAGCAACAAAATTCAAGCCAGGTTTGCTCTGAAAGTATTAGGTCTTATGGCGGCCGCCATAACACTTCTTCCCCTTGTCCGCTTTTACATGCATCTTCTACAATGGATGCTGTTCGCCCAATGGTCCTTTCAATTCAACAACTTCCCATGCATCACAGGATCATAATAACTCCAATTTGCAAAAGGCATCTGACCTGGTGGATATCTTCCCCTCAAGTCCATCAGGGCAGACCCTTTGTTCCTCCCGCCCTGGTCGCCACGGTTACATCGGACGCCTCCCTGATCGGGTGGGGGGGGCATTATCAGGGCAGGATGGTCCATGGCACTTGGCAACCTTTCAAATACCACCTGCACATAAATGTCCTAGAGATGAGAGCAGTGCTTTTAACGTTGCAAGCCCTCAACAACTCTCTTCCCCTGGGAACTATTGCAGTCCAAACGGACAATATGTCCGTAGTGTGGTATATCAACAAACAGGGTGGAACCAAGTCCTATCCACTGTGTCGAGAGGCTCTCAGACTTTGGCAGTGGGCAATCTCTTTTCAGCGGTTTCTGATAGCAATGCATATCCGTGGGAAATCCAACATCATAGCGGACAGATTGAGCAGAGCTATTCTCATGCCTCACGAGTGGTCTCTCAAACAATCAGTGACGGAAGAGATTTTTCAGGAGTGGGGCCTTCCTTGCTGCGACCCTTTTGCTACACCTCAAAACAACAAATGCCCCGGCTTCTTCTCTCTCTTCCCCCTTCCAGGCCATCCCCCCAGAGACGCTCTAACCCAAGATTGGCCCCGGGGACTTCTTTATGCCTTTCCTCCTTTTCCTCTGATACCTCAAGTAATTCAGAAAGCAACCACCTTGAGAGCCAAGTTGATTCTCATTGCCCCTTATTGGCCTCAACAGATATGGTTTCCGTTCCTACATCGTTATCTTTTGGTACAGCCATGGCATCTGGACCCGGTTCCAGATCTTCTGACCCACCAGTCGGGGCAGCTGCACCAATCCATACCTTCTCTCAACCTCACTGCTTGGTTGCTCCACTTCCATCCCTAGCCAGGCTTCCTATGATTTCTAATCCCGTCCAGGATATCATAGTAGCTTCCCTTAAATCTTCCACCAGAAGGATTTACACTAGTAAATGGCAACGTTTCTCCTTCTGAGCAAAAGCTAGGAATATAGACCCCTATACTGCTCCGATTCATTCGGTCTTGGACTTCCTAGCCGAGATTTGTCATTCAGGATCTTCTTCCTCCACAGTAAAAGTTCAGCTGGCAGCCATTTCAAATTTTCATATAGGTTTTTTGGACCACAACATTATGTCACATAAACTTTGCAAGGCATTCCTTAGAGGTATCTTTTTACTTAAACCTCCGATTAGAGACCCCCCCCCACCACAGTGGGATCCAAATTTAATTTTAACATCCTTGATTTTCCACCTTTTGAACCTGCGGCTGCCTGTTCATTGAAATTTCTTTCTTGGAAGACACTCTTTCTAGTCGCCATTACTTCTGTCAGGAGAGTATCTGAGCTTCATACCCTCTGCATTCATCCTCCCTACTTAATCTTCCACAAAGACAGAGTTTCTCTAATGACTAATCCATCTTTCTTACCCAAAGTGGCATCGCAGACAAACTTAAATCAATCCATTGATCTTCCAGTTTTTTTCCCAAATTATTCTGATAGAGCGGAACAAAAACTACATTATCTTGATGTTCACCGCCAACTCAGATATTATCTGGACAGAACTAAACATTTTAGGAAATCTGATCAACTGTTTTTATCCTATGCAGGAACAGGAAAGGCCTTCCAGTCTCCAAGGTAACTCTATCTAGATGGCTGTCTTCTGTGATTACTTGCATTTATCAGCTCAGAGGCAAAGAGTTGATTTCTAGGCCAAAAGCCCATTCTACCAGAGCTCTAGCTACATCTACAGCTTTTTAGGCTAGACTTCCAATAGACACTATTTGTGCAGCAGCCACATGGGCCTCTCCTCATACCTTTGTTTCACATTACAAATTAGACCTGGCCTCCAGAGATAGAACGAATTTTGGTTCCACCGTTCTCAAGAGTCTGTTCCATTGAGCCACCCAGGATAGAGGTGCTAGGGATGCGGTCCCATCCAGCAAGAATGAAGGCGAAATTGACAACTTAACATTAAGAAGTTATGTACCTACCATAACGTTCCATGTTAGTTGTCTTCTCTCGCCTTCTTTCTTGCATCCCGCCCACCATCCCCCTAGTCTGGTCAGACCGAGAAGATTGTGCCTCTTCTCTTAAGAGGCTTTATCCTTTTTCTAGCTAATCAGCTTTCTAGTGTCACTAGATTAGGTTGATCCTTTTCGGGGGATTATGATTATTATTATTGTCATTTTTAGTATTATACCTCTTCCTCCTCCTCCTCCTCTCCAGTTGGAGGAATATATTGCATAATTTCCTTAGCTACCAAACAAGATCTGGGTAGTCTTCGCCTTGCATCATGGGATATAGGGTTGCATCGAGCTGGTAAAATTAGCTCTCGAGCTTTAGTAAGTGGCCGAGTCGGAGCCGAGGATCGGCTCTGAACCCATCCAGCAAGAAAGAAGGCGAGAGAAGACAACTAACATGGAACGTTATGGTAGGTACATAACTTCTTATTTGTTTCTATCATATATAGGAAGCCTACCTATTCTAATGCCTTCCTTCATTTTGATAGTAGTCACCCATTGTCTCAAAAGAAAGCAGTTGTTAAGGGACAATTTGTCAGGGCTGTAAGGATGGTGTCGGATTTTGATTTATTTTCAGCTGAGTGTGCCCTTTTAGAGGGTATGTTTATCAAGAGGGACTACCCATGGGCTTTGTGCAAGATATTAAAAGAGAAGTAATGTACAAGAGAAGATCTGGGTTCTATTCCCCCATTCTTGATGAAAATGGTCATGACTATAATATAAGTACATGTAATTCAACTATTATAGTAAATAGGGGGAGTACAGTTACTATTACTGATGCCAATTTCAAATTGTCCTTTATAACCAGATTTTCTGTGGACTTTAAATCGATCCAGGAGATTCTAGCAAAAAATTGGAAGGTTTTGTTGGGAGATGGGGAGATTAGATCTAGAATTAGTAACAAAACAGTTATAGTATGGAAAAGAGGCTTGAACATCAAAAACTTGGTAGAAAAAGTTGGTAAACAACATGATGATTTAAAACATAGGTACATGTATCCATGTGGAAGATGCCATCATTGTAATTACATCAATGTGGGTGAGCTTTTTGCTATCAGTGGGTTTAATTTTAGAGTGAAGGGGCATTACAATTGTACTAGTTCTGGAGTTGTATATGGGGCATTGTGCCAGGCCTGTCCTACTTTTTATATTAGCAAGACAGAGAGGTTGTTGAAGCAATATATTTATGAGCACAACTGCGATATACGGGAGAAAAACAACTACCAATGCCCTATACAGAGATATTCTGGAATTCTCTGGACACTACTTTTAGTTCATTATAATTGAACATGTGCAAAAGAATACAAGAGGTGGTCCCTGGCAATTGCTCTTGGAGAACCGTGAGCTGTATTGGATTTTGTGCCTGGATGCAGTGGGGTTCCCAAGTTTAAATGAAATTGCATCTATAGGATGTGTGTTAAAAATGAAGGCAGAACTGAGATAGCATAGATTTATACATACAAATATGTGTTAATGGACTTATATACACATATTTACATATTTACAATTTTAGATGGTTTTATACATTTTACGCACTCGAGACTCTCCTCAGTATGGAGAAAATTGATGTCTGTGCAGTAACAGAAACCTGGTTTAAGGCTCCTGAGAGCACCCCAGCACTACCAGGTTATAACTCATACCATACGTTTCAGCCCCAAAACTTGGACCGAAGCACAAAAGGAGGGGGAGTATCTATATTCATCAAAGATACCTACACCTCCAGGTTAGTGGCACTGCACGAAGCATCAGAAACAATCCATGTGAACCTAACAGTGGGCAAAACTGCCTTTCAGTTTGTAGCCTGCTACAAAACACCCTCCCTATTACAGGAACCCCACTGGGCATTCCTTTTTTTTTTTTTTCAAAACAGGTTTATTGTTTTAACATATAAGAGAAATATCATAACAATTTTATACAAGTAATTAAAAATAGGTATTATTATAATATTCAACAAAACAACTAAAGTATTTACAAAGACATCCACTACAATCAGATCAATTAATTAAACTAAAATACCATGCTATTGAAATTAAATTTTTTTTAACAAATTTTGTAAATTATCCCATACAATATAATAAGATGTTTTTCTATTTGTTCTTGTCCTAATTGTGTTTATTTCCATATGGCACACTATATTCATAACATTTTTAAATTCATTGAACGAAGGAGGTGTATCTGAAATCCAATTTCTAGTTATTATTTTCCTAGCCACTGCTAGAATAGACCATAACAAGGGAAGCTTAACCTTTTTAACACTTTGAGGTACAGGTGTGTTGAATACTATAAGAGATTTATAAATAATGAAATTATCTGTAAAAAGAGCCTACAAAAATTCATTAATTGACTTCCAGTATTCTTTCAATTTTATACAGTCATAAAACATATGAGCCCAGTCAGCATTAATTTCTACATTACATCTCTTACATAAATTATCTTTATTATTTATTTTATTCATCATCAAAGGTGTATAAAAAGATATATGTAAAAATTTCCATGTATAAAGTCTCCAGACAATGGAAGACGTAGTTCTATAAGCAGATTCCAATATATATTGTTTATCTTGTTGATTTGGTGTGTCCCCATTAATAGAACTGAAATAATTCCAGTATGAATCTACACTGTAAAAAGTTTCTTGTCTGATAATTTTATGTATGTATGAAAGTTTACCTTTATCAGAAACTTTATGTTGTAAATTTAATATCAAGTAATCAATCAGTGTTGGAATAGATTCTTTAACTGTTATAGATATTAGATCTATTTTATTAATGAGATGTTGTCTAAAGGTCTGAACCTCTAACCAGCAAGTTTCTCTTAGATCAAATTCTTGTTTTAAGAAATCTAGATTTTTAACTTTATTATCAGATATCAACTGATACCAGTACTTTAGATCATTATCTATAGCTAAATGAGTTCCTTCAGAAGTAGATGACAAAAGCATACCCTGAGTATACATTATAGGGAATACAATAAAATTCCATTCCCTATACTTGGGTGGCACAGTGGTGCAGTGGTTAACATTGTCACCTCACAGCAAAAGGTTCTCTGGTTCGATTCTCGGCTGGGGTGCCTTCTGTGTGGAGTTTGCATGTTCTCCCTGTGTTCGCGTGGGTTTCCTCCGGGTACTCCGGTTTCCTCCCACATTCCAAAGACATGCATCTGGAGCATTTCTCCCCGGGCCTCCACTGAAAACAGGCTCTGTGGAACCTAGTCGGACATTCCCGGTCAACAAATGTTAAATAAATAAATAAATAAACTAATAATAATATTTAATGGGTAACAAACCATATGTTTAGGTGTAATAGGTGAAGTACAAAATTCCTTTATTAACCATAACATGGAGTTATTTACAATCATATTTTTATGTGTTAAGGAGATTTTCATGAAGTGCATACTAATTAGCTCCCAATAATCTTTCCATTTTGCGACATATGACTGATCTATTAATAAAGTAATAACTTTTACAATAGAAGAGATAGTATATAAATTAAAGTCTGGAAAAGAAATACCCCCTTGAGACCAGCTATTAGTATGTTTCTTTAATGCAATCCTAGGTCTATTAGGTGCCCATAGGAAATTTAACATTAGTGTATTCAGTTTCTTGATAATTATTTTTGTAGGTGGAAGTATTATTGATTGCATTAAGTATAAAATCTTGGGGAATATTATCATTTTAATAATTGTAAGTCTCTCCTCCATAGTAAAAAACATATTATTCCAAGTATTAAAAAGATTTTGTATATTAAGAAAACAGGTATTATAATTATTATATATAATAGATTTAATATCTTTAGATAGTATTATACCTAAATAAGTTATCTGACCTGAATTGAGTACATATTTAGTAAGATCACTAATGAGAATATTTTTTCGTGTATATATAGGTAGTATTTTAGTTTTTTCTTCATTGAATATTAAACCAGAAATACTTTTAAAATTCATCATGTTATCAAATAGAGACTGCATAGAAGAATTAGATCCTGCTGATGTAATTAGAACATCATCTGCAAAAAGTTGAATTTTGGATGTTGTATTTTCATCTATTTCAAAACCCTCTATGTCAGTACTGTTTCTGATCAAATTAGCCCAAGGCTCCATTACTAAAGTGAATAATAGTGGAGATAGTGGACATCCTTGTTTTGTACCTTTAAGAATGGGTATTTTTTGTGAAACATATGTTCCTACCTTAATATAAGCCAAAGTTCCTTTGTATAAATGCTCAATTAGATTTACAAATGCATCTGAGAAGTTTGTGCACTTCATTAAGGTAAACAGATAGTCCCAACTTACTGAATCAAATGCTGAACTTATATCAAGACTAATAAGTGTTAAATCTTTCTTTTTCCTATTTGCAAAATCTATTAATGTTAAAGTTCTTCTTATATTATCAAAAGTATTTCTATTTACAATGAAGCCTGTCTGATCTATATCTATAATGCCGGGAATGATTGTCTTCAATCTATCAGCAAAGATACTCATAAACATTTTATAATCAACATTAAGTAATGAGATGGGCCGATATGAAGAACATCTAGTTGGATCTTTATTAGGTTTTAAAATTGGCGAAATAAATGTATATTGCCAAGATGGGGGGGGGTTATTAACTCAGTTTGGGCCAAAATAAAAACCTTATGTATTAATGAATATGTGCTTTTAGAAAGGATTTTATATATCTCTGGTATAATACCATCATTACCCGGTGCTTTGTTTGATTTAAGCTTATTTATTTGTGTAATAACCTCTGTATATGAAATACTTTTGTCCAATAGTTTAATCTGTTGTTTATTAAGCTTTTTATTCATGTTTGTGGTTATAAACTCCTTTATTTTATCTTTAGGTTACATGTTAATGTTATTATGGTTAATTTTGTGAAAGTGAATTCTAAATTCATCTAGTATTTCTGGTATACTAGAAACATTCTTCTTTTTCCTTAGAGAAAAGATTTCTTTGCTATGGTTTTGTTTATTCAACCTTTTTGTTTTATTTTTAAGTCTATGTAAGTATTTGGGGCTTATTGAATAAGACAAAAACTTGTATTTCTCTAAAGTTATTTTAACTTTATGAGTTAAAATTTCTTTGTATTTCTCATTTAGTTTGTTTATTTCTTCAATAACTTTCTTGTCCATAATATTTTCTTTATTATTATGTTTATAAGAGTCGAATTTACTTTGAATATCTAACAATTCCTTATCCCAAGATTTCCTTTTATTATTATACCATCTGATACTTTGTCCATA